>NW_027468859.1:21347346-21367346 GCF_046254945.1 Alosa pseudoharengus | reverse complement strand
ATGGAGATAGCTGGACATGACAGCTCTGTCACCGGGCTCTGGCAACTTCACATTGTTACAGAGTAGGGCCGGCGTTTGAGAGATAAGAGGCTGATTTAGAGAAGTGACGGTTGCGTTGCCACGACACCACTGGCTTTGCCATAAATTACACCATTTTCTTTATTTTCTGATGTGACAGGCAATACCATTGTTAATAGATAGCCCATGCTTTGAAGTCTTGCAACCTCCATGCTAACAGCACATTAGCCACGGACACATTGGTTCTATCTACGGGCCCCACCCCACCCCACCCCACCCTCGGCCAGGACGTAGGCGCTCGGAGCTCATCGTAATCTACACCGGCGGGAGGTCGGTGTCATTGTGCAACTCTATTAACAGAGAGGAGCAAATGCACCCAGGAAAGGCATTCATCATCCTGCAGCCAGATAGGCAGCACACTTCCATTTCCCACCGGCTGAAGTCTCGTTCTGGAAAAAGTGATGTGTTTCACACATATATAGAGAGGAGAGGGAAGGGGGGGGGGCAGGAGGGAGGGAAGGGATGAGAATGAGACAAGACTGAGGAAAAATAGAAAGAGAGAGAAAGGGGCGCATTCAGGGGGACATGCAGAGGAGGTAGAAATTGACAAGAGCAGTAGAAAGAGAGAAACCAAGAGAGGTTGTTTTGAAATTCAAATGCAGGGTTGTGTGCTCATAAATTAGTCCTGATGAGCCTAAGCCTCCTGGAGGACTTGTCTGTAAACCCTCAACTTGATCCACAATTCAGACCTCTGACAACTCTCTCAAGAATGAGTGCAAAGCATGATACGGTTTTTGGTGGTGGTGGTGGTGGCGCTAACTAGGCATTTAGCCTAGCGATGGTCTGTGAAATCACCAGTCCAGATGAGAATAACACAACACACCTAAGCTGAGCACTATAGTAGTTGGGGGTTGGGGAAATGTATTGAGGAAAGTGGTGGTGGGGATGGCAGTTACGGTGGCGGTGGTGGTGGGGGGTAGATATCACACTCTAATTCATGACCTTCTGGGTGCAGGCGCTGTTGCCATGGCAGCCCGGCATGATGCTTTTGACAGGACTGATTTGCCCTTGATAGAAATGGAGCCAAAGGCAGACAGTCATCCCCTGGCTGTAGACACACTCACACAATCGCACACACACAATCTCTCTCTCTCTCTCTCTGTTTCTCTCTCTCACTCACTCGCACACACACACGCACGCACGCACACACACACTCACACACGCACACACACACACGCACACACACACACACACACACACACACACAGACACACACTCACACAGCAAGTGTTCAGATGGATTTAGCATTGTTAGGACCCCTGATGGTGTCTAATAGCTATTCCTGATGGGAGGAGAGGTAATATTAAGAACAAAAGAGGTGAGATGGGGATTAGGTGGTGTAGATTTGTTCTTAAAGCATTGCCATGGGCTTCAAAAAATCGCATTTGCAGTGAAAGGGGATGTAATAAAGCTTCAGCAGTTGACTACAGCTATAAAATGTCTGGTCAATTACGTGCTTTGCTGGTCAGTGTATTACACTGGGGGAACACTAGCCCTTGTTCTTAGGCGTGTATGAAAACATAAAAAAAACAATGTATCATCTTCTTTGTAGCAAATGAAGTGAAGCCATTAAGTAATGCCCTTTACACTCATTTAGGGAAATTCACCATATTGGATTGTTTCCGTTGCCTGCCTGCGTTGAGAGAGGCATGTCAGAGATTCTCTTTGCATTTCTCTCCTCCTTTGTCTACGTCAGTCCAGGGACCCAAGGTGCTCCTTCAGTGACGGTGATAAAGTGGTCCTCGGCGTTTGGCAGCCATCCATCTGGTGGTCTGCAGGCCTCTGCTCTGCTTCAGCAAGCCAAGGCGGCAAAACAAAATAAAAAAATAAAATAAATGAAAACAACAGCAGCAGCGAAAAAACTGCAGAGCAGCAGCAAATTTGTCAACGTCCTCCCACTGAGCAATGAGGTCATCACGAGCTGTTGTCTGGCTAAGTGAAGTTTTTTTTTTCTTCCTCAGGTTTCATAATTTAAACATATTTGCATAAGCATAAGCATATTATCTGTTTTTAACGGGCCCTGCTGTGCATTTTGATGAGTAATGATTGCTACTGGACAGAATCACAACACCTGAGCTGCAAAATGGCTAACAACAAAAGCTCAAATAGGATATTTCCCACCTCAGGGCTTCTTCAAATACGTGCAGTTAAGTGCATCAATTAAGTACCTTTTTACTCTGAATTATTTGCTTCCTCCTTAGAGCAACTCACAAAAGACACACAACCTGCAAAAAGTTTGCAATAGCAGACCATTGGAAGCAGCTCACCATCCAATCACCCACCGGCAAAAAATGGTTCACCATTCACATTGCCACTGCCAGCACTAGCTTCAGCAACAGTGCTTTTGATCTGCGCTGGGGTCCCTCTTCGTCCAGTGCAGCATGCTGCGGAGTCGGCCTGTCTGTTTGTGGTAGCCCCCAGTGTTTGCTTTCCTGAATACCCCATTTCACCAATTATTGCTTTCATTGAACCACTTGGACCTCTATCATCAGCACTCTATGGGAGATGATAATTTGGAGTGATCTGAGAACAACTGTATGCTCTCTCCTACCCAGCTACCCCCCACCCACACACACACACACACACACACCTCCCCCAACCTCTCTGTGCCAGTGGCAGTTTAATTGCCATAATTATGGAATTACAACACAAACGAACTGCCCCCTTCTCCTCTGCGGTGGGTTCTTGGTTTTTTATAGAGTCTCTGTGCAGCACCAGTGCGTTTTCAAAATAGGCCAGTGATGATAAGCTTCACTAGAGGTAAGCCCTGGTCCGCCAGGGCCGAATTAACCGACCGATAACAGCCCCCCACCACCCCAACCCATCCCCAATTCCCCCACCCTGCTCCTCCCTATACCATCTAACATCTCTTTCCCTTTTCATCTACTGCTTCACTCCATTCCCCCTTCTTATTCTATTTGCACTAGAAACGTGGGATGAGAAAATTTATGGAGCATGAGAATATTTCCTATGCTCCTCTTACCTGGCCTTGCCTAGACTTACTCCTTTTTTACATCCACCTTGCTCCTCTCACTCTGAATATCCGTGTCCTGGGGAGGGGGGAACGTTATTTCGTGTTTGTTTTTGTTTTTCTGGTACAGCACTCATTACCTCGGGGCTGATTAGCTGCCACATTTAAAAGGGGGGAAAATAATAAATAAAATAAAAACGTGTGCCTTTGATCTTCACATTACTTCAATTTGAAGCCCAGGCAAGCTGCCACTTGCCTCCAGGACTTGGTCCACTCAGCCCTCGCTCGCTCTGACTGAGCACAGCCATGGCCGTCCATCTGGTGGGAAGGAGCCAGAGACCTGGAGAACAGTCAGGCGGCCGGACACGGCATTAATCAGAACGGCTGCTCTAATCCAGATGGGGAGAAGAAGAGTGAAGGGAGAGGGGAGGAGAGGAGCGAGGGAGAGAGGAGGAGAGGAGCGAGGGAGAGAGGAGGAGAGGAGCGAGGGAGAGGGAGAGAGGAGGAGAGGAGAGTGAGGGAGAGGAGAGACCCAGTGACTGAGAAAGACCATCTTGCAGAGGGGGGAGAGATAAGCTGACCACCAGTCCTCATTTTCTCCCCCACTGGGAAGGCCATTATAGTTTCTGAGAGGTCTGAGAGGGGATACATCACAGGGTGCATTAAAAGAATGATGGACACTCAAAGAGGCCGAGGAGAAAGCAGAAAGGAGAACCACGCAGAGTGAGGAGAGAGAATGGGAGGGTTAGGTGTTGATTACTTTTTCAAAGTTAGAGAAAAAAAACATTTTAAGTTACCACACCAATTCTCAGTGGTGTGCCTGCACTTCTAACGATTTGCTGCATGTTGGCAACGAAACTGCAAGGAGGTTTGACTCATATTTTCTGTCTTGGTGATTACAGCATTTGTTTGTCCTCACCAACATATTCCAGCTGCTGATAAATCATCTTGTTTGAAGAGTTCCAGCCAATAATTTTCCATACACCCCCCACCCCCTCATCTGCATGTGGCTTTGCTTTCCAATTGTGAGCACGGCACTCAATCACCACTTGGCTAATTAATTCAGTCAAAGCTTGCCCGCTGCTGATACCTCCATCATAGGAGCGTTTGTTCAGATCAGGGAGAGCAAACAGCACCGGAGCCCCATGGCATCATCAGACTCATAATAACGCCATCAGCCATCTAGAACCGCACACAACCCCACGCTATACTGTCAGCTAGATAAGTGGCAGGGGTGGGGAGGCAGGGGGCATTTACTGAAATATAATGCCACAGAGGTGTCGGGAAGCTGTAATCTAACCTTCTGGAGGTCAAGCTCCAGACAAAACAAACACACACAGTAAAAGGCTCAACAGTTTTCAAAGCCTGTGTAGGCTATTGAATTGTTTGTTTTTTTTTCATTCTTTTCAACTGATGCTCCAATGGGACTTGTGTTTTCTCTCTTCTCTGTTGTTGGCGTTATACCAATGTTTGAAACAAACGTTGACAAATACATCAAAACAAGAAAAAAGGGCCAAGACATAAACACATTGGCTCATATAAAGATAAAACGTTCTCATCCTCAACATCTCCATTTCCAGCATGGCCATGGTGCAACGATTGGAGGACCAAGTCAGCGATCTGGCCAACCACAGCGCCACGTTTTAGTGGCGGGTCACCTCCCCTCTCTGGGGCCGCTGACAGAGGAGAAGCCAAGTGTCACTTAATACTGTCGGCTGTGATTCAGTTGCCAGCCAGCCCGCCAGCCCGCCAGCGTTCCCGCCGGTGGCCTCCCATGGGCCGGCCCGACGCCTTGTCTGCCGGTGCTGCCCGCTCTTTGATCTGCAAGCCATGGGCGAGCCAACCGGGGGGCTGATGCGAGTCATGTGTCGTCGGTGTGTGTGGGTCTACACTGGAGTGTGAATGCAGTTGGCCCAGGCTTGTTTATATGTCAGCGTCACACAGTAGTGATTCCCCTGGGGAAAAGGGGTTATATAGGGCTGGCTACTGCATACATGGGAGGATGGGAGGCTGCCTTTTGATACGGTGGTGGCCTCTGTCTCCGCCAGTGCTTGTGTTTCATCTTGATGTGTGTGTGTGTGTGTGTGTGTGTGTATTGTGACGTACTGCCATTGAAAGGGTATGCTGAGGTTTGAGGGATAGTGGTAGCCTGGCTGACACCCTATCAATTCACTTTCGATTTCCAAGAGGCATAACCAGCAATGAAATTAAGCTTTGCGGCAAACACATCTGTCTTGTAAATGAAGGGTTTAAATGCAGTTGTTAGGCTGCTCAATTTCACAGAAAATACACATCCATGTTGTAGACCTACTGACAACATCAGTGTAGCCATTGGTTGTGTACAAAAGCTAACAGTGCGCCTCTGTCTGTCATTGGCCCACCGATAAGTGGTTGTGATTGGTTCCTGGTATTTCTGTGACTTTGGAAATCTCTGTTAAAGGCACACTATCCAAGATTTTCTATACTACCAATAAGCCTGGCTAATGGTAGAATATGCGAGTCCAAAGCCATATGGAAAACCACTAAACAGACCATGAATCATTAGGATCACCTGGCTCGAGAAGTAATCCTGAGCTGATATGTGAATGTCCTAGTTTAGGCGATGCATAGCAAAAACATGATGATCATGATAATGTAGTGAGGTGAATTATTTTCCCTAAGAGGTTTAATCACAATCACTGCTCTTGCGTTCTCTCAGATGAGGCAGAGCAACAGTTCAGTGGAGTACCAAATTCAATTTGGCAGGCATGTGTGAAGGCACAGACAGGAAAATAAGGTCCCTTGACAAGCGTGATATGAGCGTTTATCACCAAAATTACAGTATAAGACCCTGCACACCTGTTGTATGACACCCTGGCACGATTTGAATTGCACTGCATGTATTAAGGATATTTCTGGCCACTCACTGCTTGGTCTGGCTGCAGCCATGTGTGAAGAGAGAAGAGAAAGAGAGAGAGAGAGTGCTAAAATGCAGTCTGTGATGGAGGACATTGGGAAAGAGATAAGTGATTCATGCAGCAGATCGATAGAGAGAGATCCATGCTCTACCATCAGCTCCCAGGGAGGGAGGTGTGTGCTGCTGGGAGAGCACTATCACTATGTAAGATCCCTTCCCTGTCTAGCATGCCCAGCTGTAAGTGTGTGTGTGTGCAGCCGATATGTGCATCTCTCTCTCTCCATTTGTGTGAATGTAAGCATATTCAAATTTACTTGAGTCCCGTGAGTGTGCGTGAGACAGCATGAAGTAGATGAGGGTAAGGATGATAAATTATAATGGTGCTGGTTTACAAGTAGCCTATCATGCATGTGCAGCAAACAAATTGTATGAATTGTTTGCTGAAAGGTGCTGACTGTAAGAAATAAAAGTCACCTAATATGGAAAGATATTAGCTATATATAAATCAATGTATTCTTGGTTGTCAAGGGTATTCTTTCTTTGCCTTAGGCTATAGCCTAACAGTGGGCTGGCCTACGTCATTTTCTCCTGGTGCTGTAACAGCTTTACATGAGGAAACCCTCGACTTGCCTCCTTTAAAGTGCCCATATTATGAAAAAATCACATTTTCTGGGATTTGATTTGTTATTGTGTGTCTCTGGTGCTTCCACACGCATACAAACTTGGAAAAAAAAACACCCATGCTGTTTTGAGTGAGATAAGGGTTTCTGGATGTATCCTGCCTTCAGCCTCCAGGGTGAGCTGGTCAAAATCGGCAAGGCTTTTGACGTCACAAGCCGAAACATTTCAATATTCCCACCCACCACCTCCTTTTAGGGCAATTACGTTACGTGGATATAATGGAAACCTATGGAGCTGCATCGAAGTGGGCAGGGAAAAAGGTTTATACTTAATAAATCGTTGAACAAACGTGAATAAAAGGCACAAAATAAGGTTGGTGTAAGAGTTATCTGTTTGTTCATGGGATTCATTCTAATTCCATCACTTACATATTTCCTACAACTAGGTGAGATAGCTAAGCTTATGTTGTAGGCTACTGAAGTTCCACTGTTAGATAGCTAGCTAGCAAGCTAACCATTTTACATAGAGATTATGGTAGGCTAAGTGTTAGCTACGGACTATACTATGTAAAACGAAGGTATAGTAGATGTTAGGGGATTTTGAATTGGCGTCTTTCAGACGTTGCATAATCAACACCCCACCTCTCCACACCAAGCCTACCAGTTCAACTGTTTTTTTAAGCCTACATATCTCAAAAAATAATGTCAGACACATTTGCACAGTAGTTGTTGGCTAATATTTAGCATTATTGACATAAAGTATGAAGCAAAGCCAAGATGGTCAGGCTAGGCTGGAGGCATTTGTTGATTTGGCACGAATGACCCTGGTAACAGTTAACCCTCTAGGCGCCACAGTCGACTATAGTCGACAAGATGCGGTACTGAATAAAACGGCCGATTTAGTCAAATAGGGTGTCATATTTCGTTCGACTTCCACTCCACTAGATGGCAGACATGTCATACGTCATCCCGAGTCGAAAAAAGGGCACGCTTTAAACAAAACTTTCTAGCTACAGCGCAATGAATCAGTGCGTGCAATACCGGAGCTAGTGTGCGTGTGAGCCACTTTGTCAGAGCGATATTGTCAACGTCAGCGAGTATTTGCATTAGATTATCGTCTAATGGCATCAAAAAAGTTTACCTGAAATGAAGTGTTCCCAGGTAAAAAAGTAGTATACTTTAGTGTGTTAGAAATATGATTAAAGTACATGAAGTATAAAGCAAGTATGCTTACACGTTTTGTACTTTATGTAAAGTATGTTTAATGTGTACTTTTAGAAAGTATACTTCAAAGTAGATGTTATTAAGTTCAACTTCAGTGTACTAAAATTAAATATACTTATTGTGCAATATTCAAAGTGTTTTTGTAATGTACTTTTTAAAAGTGTACTTTGTTGTTAGTGTATTTTAAATGGTAAAGAAGTTTATTTAGTTTAAGTGTATTAAATTGCTAATACTTAGAGTTGTAATATAGTGTACTTATGGAAAGTATATTTTTTGGTAGGCCTAATACATTGTTTGTATAGTTTCATAGTCATAGTATTAAGTTCAACTTCAGTGTACTAAAATTAAATATACTTATTGTGCAATATTCAAAGTGTTTTTGTAATGTAGTTTTTAAAAGTGTACTTTGTTGTTAGTGTATTTTAAATGGTAAATAAGTTTATTTAGTTTAAGTGTATTAAATTGCTAATACTTAGAGTTGTAATATAGTGTACTTATGGAAAGTATATTTTTTTGGTAGGCCTAATACATTGTTTGTATAGTTTCATAGTTATCTCACCTTTAATAAAATACTAATGTGTGTAGCTTTTAGGCCTGATATGTCAGCCGCATGGATGGCAATGTGCAATAACCTAGCCTAGAGACATACTGATCTATCAGTTTTGGTCATCAAATAATATTTTTTCTTTTGTTGATTTTGTGTCTTAGTAAGGTAGTAGCCTATACGTTTGTGATGTAGTAGAGGTTGTGAGAGGATGAATGTGGCATTTTGTTAAATTTATAGGCAACACAGTTAAATGTATAGGCAGTCCAGTTGACCAATAACATGGCTGTTTGAATTTGAAATGGAGTGGGCGGATCTGTGCAGCTTTCGAGTAAAAACATGGTGTGAGCAAACATTAACGTTATTTCATACAGTCTATGCTTGTAACTTTATTTGCAAGACAGATGGACTGTAGAGACCAGAAAATGCATACGTTTACGGTCCGTATAAGGTTACAGGTTTGTCCAAATTAAAGATACCATAAATTCTAGTCATGCCAGAGACGTTGGTCCTACAGAGCCAGAAGGACTCGTCATATGAGATAACAAGGGCTGAAGCCAGTTGGATCTAAAGTGCCAAGTTATTCGTTATCAGGTGAGTCCCAAAGCATATTGTTAAATGATTCTGATGTAGCTTACTCTTTATGACCTTCGGTAGTCTTTGGAGAAGTTAAATTGATGGCTTAGCAATCTTTCAAGAGTGTTTTTATCCTTGCTAGTACAAGCAATGCCAGATCACGTTAGCTAATTTAGCTAACGTTAACGTCATATACGTCAACCAGATCCCTATCAAGAAGAAAACTACATTAGCCTGCTTTGTGTTTGTGGGATTATTGACAAGCGTTGGCTAGCACTAACGTTAGACAAACTATGATGGAAGAAAGTGTGTTCTTTATTAAGCAACGTTTGCCTAAAGTTCACCAATGTTCTTTAATATTATGTGTGGTGTACGTAAGGTATAACGGCCGCCGAGGTGTCCTGTTATACGGAATTAATGGACGAGGGCGAGGGGCAAAAACTCCCCGACGCGCAGCGGAGGGGAGTTGCCTCCGCCCAAGTCCATTAATTCCGTATAACTGGACACACCTCGAAGGCCGTTATCCCGCTTATCACCCGGTTGCCACTGTAAACACTGTAAACACGCGGTTCTGTTTAAAAAGAAGCTCACTAGTTCAGCTTGTTGTACAACTTTAGCATGGACAGTTAGCTTGTTTACAGTTGATTCCATTGTTGGGAAGCCTGCAACCAAAAGATTCTAGAGCGCTGCAACCGTCCTCCTACTATGGTTGTTATAGTTACCATTCATAAGCATTGATATGGAACGGTGTCCTGTTATTCAGAATTAAAGGCCACCTGCCAGCCAATCAGAAAAGAGTATTTCTTCTCTCTGGGTGATAAACTAAGTTGGCATGCTAATGACATTGTAGCTGTTTTTTTCTTTAATCGTGGAGACATCTTTTAAAATGAGTCTACAGGACAAATTACATGCATTTTATGAAGTAGAACGTTTTTTTTCCACCATTGATATTATAGGGGGAATTAAACCTGGTGTTCTACTAAGTTAGTGGTATGAAGCTTAGGCTACATGATTGATATTATGCCTTGGTTTATGTGATAGATTTAGGTTTTTTTTATGTGTTTGACAGAGCATTCAAGTTCATTTCATGGTAGTGTTTGTAATTTACCTAGTTTTAATCTGTAGCCTAACTATGTTTTTACAGGTGTTCCTGGATAGTTTTGAAACCGAGATGTCTGAACGCCTCAAATAATCAGCAGTAAAGGTAAATATTCTTCATCCAGGACCTTATCCCATTACTCTTAAAGCATAACTCAAGCTAAAATGCAACCTAGGGTCTTTTTGTGAATGTACCTGAGTCAAACTTTCTTTTGAAAGCATAATTAAGTCAGAAGCGCCACCATTAAGCTTGACTGTATTGTCGTTTCTGGGTCAAATGCCATTTTGAATGGGAGTCGTAGGGGCAGAAGTGGCTAGAAGGCTAGTGCCCCTACGACTCCCATTTAAAATGCCATTTGACCCGAAAACGATAATACGGTTGTATTGGAAACAAAGGAATCTAAGGTAATCAAATGCAGAAAACAGGGTGGTTGCACTTATATCGGTGCCAAGGTGCACAACGCTTTAAGGAAAGACTACCTGGCCAGGTCTACCCATACCAGGATGGCAAACAGATGGTGTCAATACCTATTTGACCCATAAAAAGTAAATGTCAAATAGGTACAGATAATCTGTATTAATCTCATCATTGCCAATGGATTTCTGTGTAAAATATTGTTTATCTTGTAAAATGTTTTCCATCTTCTTTCTGTTCACAGACAACAGAGACAAATTCTCTAATACCAAGGTCAATGCATTTGACTGCTGTCCAGCCCCGGGTTGCCACCGAAAACTTTATGCATCTTGGACTGGAAGATGGTGTGCTAGTAAGGAAGCTAGCTACCACAGCTTTTGCCACCACATCTCAGTATTGGGAGGGAAGTTCACTCACTGCACAACTCTACCAGCTGTACCTTTCCTCCTTAGCCATGATCCGTAACCACCATGGTTTTCTTTCTGGGCCAGAAGACTTTGCAAACAAATAAGCAATAAATGATCATGCATTACACATTTAGCCATGTTAGACTGTTAAGTTGTTGGCTGTAGGCTGGGTGTCCAGTAAACAATTTCAAGCTTAGAGGGCAAATTCTCTCACCTAGGAGGGTAAACAACTTTTGTTTTTCATGAAATCTGCATTTTGAATTGATGGTCTACCAATGAGGCTGTAGAGTATCGCGACACAATAGTGTCAAAAAGCACTTGCGCGATGAAACATGCATTCGGGTGTATTATATTATATATTATTTCACACACGTAAATATTAAATGTGTGCGCGCAAATTCTCTCTGCACGTGCGCACTCAGAGGAAACTGCTCCCCAAGCATGGAAAAAAATGCTGCGAGCGAGGAGGAATCTGACCAGCGCTCCAAACAGCCACTCGAAAAATCTATGCATGTGAAATAATATAATACGGCCAAATGCATGTTTTATCGCGTTACCACATCCAACTTGAAAAGATATGCTCAAGAGATCCATAACTTTCAGAAAAATGTTTTACTTTTGTTATGGATGAATATTATGTTTTGTTTTCATTCATGTCAATAAAATGTTTTTCTCATAATCAAAGTGCAATTTGTCATGTAACAGAATAGGTAGGAGAGTACTAATAGTACAATTTTAAAGCACACTAATATTATACTTAAATTGCATGCCTTTATAATGCTTAAAGTATCTTAAGACTATACTTTTATTAACATAACTGCAAACTTTCAAGGCACTTATTGTAGTCAGGAAGTACATTTGAAGTTAATTAAAAATATTACAGAAGCATGCCAAATGAATAGAAATGAGGATGATAAGAGTGTATTCAAAATACACTACTACACTATTATTAGTTATATTGTAATGCCTTTTAAGTACATTTCCAATACACTTGGGATGTTTCAAAATTGTACTGCGACTGTGTTTCGAATGCTCATAAAATATCTTTTTGTATAATGTACTTAAGAACACTTAAAGTTTGAAAAAAGTTGTTCCATTTTAGCACACTAATTACACTCAAAGTATAGTCAAGTTGGTATTAAGTTGCACTTAATACATAATTCAATACACTTAATTGCACTTGGATTTGACGAAAAAAGTACAAACGGTACTTAGTACACTTTCAAAAAGTATACTTTTAATAGTTTTTTTTTTTACCTGGGTTGGGTCTTCTATTCGCGGACCCTGATTCTGAAGGGGAATATCTGCCTTCAGAAAATGACGGTGATTCGTTTAGTGAGGCTTCAGATGCGTCCCTGCCTTGCAATGATGCAGCTGGACAAAGTGAGAGTTTACTCCATAGTTTAGCTTACACCAAGCACAAACGTTGAATCGTTTGCCCAATGTCACTGGTGGGAATAATGTTTCACGGGTTCGGAGTGTTCATAGGGAAGTTAGCAGGGTGTTACTGGTGTGGCGAACGAGGCTGGAGGTAGCATAATGGAGGTAGCATAATGTCCATAGCGCTAGCTTCTGTCTTCTGAACGTGTGCCTCTCCACAATCGCGGCGACAGTAACGTGGTGGAGCCTTTGTCTAATGCCACTGGGTATGTTAGACGAGGTCGAAGTGCTCATAGGACAGTTAGGGGGGAACGTAGTGGCAGTGTGGGGAGTCGCAATGAGAATGACAGTAGGCCTAGTCCGAGCTGCGCAAATTCTCTCCACTCGGTGCGCGCGAGGCAGATCTGGCCATGCTGCTCGCATGGTGGAGGTGGTGACACACTCTCTCCCTCTCCCTCTCCCACACACACACACACACATTAGGTCATGCATAGTCTATCACAAGATGATGGGAATGCCGGCCCTGTATGGATAGGGATAGGGAGTCATTATCTCTACAGCAAAAGGCCTGCTACATAAAAAAAAAATGTCATCCATTTATTAGTAATGATTTACACTGTTGATTTGCTATCTACTTCCCTGATCATTTAGGACATACAGTACACTATGTGTTCCTTTTTTTGTGTTCATGTCCTTGTGATGTGTGTGTCTTTGTCAGCTAAGAAAAAAACAAAAAAACATCAACAAAAACAACAAAAAGAAAATAAATACTAACATTGTCTCTTGTCTTGTTTCGTCATCTCACTCCTGATCTGTGCCTTGCCGTGGCAAATGAACTTTTGAACTAAACAGGTCTTGTCTACTTGTGTTTGTGTGTAATCTGAATAATATATATGTGCCCCATACATGGAATCAGAGTGCCTACTGTATGTAGTAAATGGAAAATCTCTACAGCAAAAGGCCAGTCTACCGCTATATGCATTTGGTTTGTTTCTGCCATTTATTAGTAATGATTTACACAGTTTGTTCACTACTTACTATTTACCTGAGCATTCAGTATTGTGCAATATAGCATACAGAAGGTGAGGGACATTTTGGGGGGAAAGAAGTGGTGCATTTTATCATTCAAAAATGCGACTTTTCATGAAAATTCTATAATCCAAGATGGCCGCCACCATATGACGTCATAATATGCTAATTAGATATAAACATTTAATCTCTACATAAACGTTGGGTCATCCTTAATATTTCTCTAATTTACAGAAAGTCTCTATCTCTTATCACTTTTAAGATATAGCCTTTTGAAATGAAGATGTCAAAATTGATCGTTTAGGAAAAAAACCTCTGGCGCCTAAAGGGTTAATGGAGTGGGGCGTGGGTAAGGGAGCAGCAGCTCATTAATATGTAATGAGCAGCAGAAACAGCACACTTTGACAGGGACTGAAAAAGAGTGCAATAGAGGTAGGTAAGAATATTTTCCTACAAGCTATTTCCAGCAAACAACTTCAGAAACATGTTTTCTGGAACTCATAGACCTATTTTAACTTGTTGAAAAATAGTCATAATATGGGCACTTTAATGTTGATACTACTGCTCACCTTGTCCTTGTGCGACTGCCTCAGTTATGCAACCTTTGCATACAAGGCACTAACGGTCTCACAGAAGTTCCCCCCCCTGCACTTGAATAATGTATCGCTTTCAGTGCCAAAATAGCGATGTTTGCGTTTTCCTCTGCTCTCGCCCTCCCCCTGAAAATAGAGTGCAGAAGAGGGTTGTTGCTATGGTGATACATCCACTGGCGTTGGTGAGACATTTTTAGCCACGCGATCCACGGGGATTTAGCTCCCTGTAACTTTCTGTAATTTCCAATCTAATTATATCACTCTGCCACGGCGCTGGAGAGAACCGCGGATGGGTGAGCTGGGATTGAGGCTTGGCTCTCTGGTGGGTTTGCAGTGTGAAACTAGTGATTAAAGCCGGCGCAGCGGCTCCAAATGTCATTTGTTCGCGCAAATGTAAAAACGATATTCATCATGTTAAAACCTCTGTAGCAGTTGTTGAAGGCGGGCGAGACAGAACTCGAAAACTCTTGAACTTGATTTAAACAACACTGCTCTCAGTTTATGTTACACAGAGTTTCACAACATAAATAATATTCCTCTTAGCCAGCACTAACCTTAGAAAAAACTGGAAACTGGAACTGTCCTTTTTTCTGTGTGTGTGTGTGTGTGTGGGCTCTATAGGCTTTTCCTAGCTACCTGATGAGCGTGGTGGATACCCTGTTACCATGACATTGGGTCATATCTGGTGTTATTAGCTGTTTCATTAAGGGGCTTTTCATTAATAGGCCTATGCCACCATAGAACTTCTCAGATCTATATGTAGAAGTCAACACCAAACCAGGATATGTGTTAAGGCCTACCCCGGCTCTCATTCTTATTAGTAAAAACATGTCTAAACGAGTCATAAACAATTAGGTTTCAGACTGAGCGACACACTGATACTGTAGGCTAGGCCTGTTTTTTTATTCTTTCATTTTTTTAAGTAAATAAGTAAGCTACAGGTGTTTGAAATTAAAGGTTTGAAATGACAGTTAAGGCAATTCCCTCCCTGGAGGCAGTAGCATTATACATTGTTGATTTACTTGTTTGTTCCTTTAAGAACAGGGAGAGCAAGTTGACTCCAGCCCAAACTTGTCAATTGTGTATTGAAAAGAAGATGAAAAATGTCAGCACATTCTTAATTTTCAGGAAGCCGGGTCTTTGCCATCGGTTTACAGGAAGTGACCTACTTAATTTATGTAAACCGATGGAAATTAGCTTTTGGATTACTATTTTGCCCATACATGTTGCTTGTGGCAAATATACAGATTAACCCCAGTGAAAGTATAAGAAAAGTTCAATTGTACAACACATTTTTCAAATTCTCAACACTTTTTACACACGGTATGGGGTTGGCTTACCATTTAGGTGTCTGTAAAGTATGAAAAGTACAATAAACCTCCTAGACAAGGCTCCGTGTACCAAATGCCAGACTGGTGAGGAGGACACATTTCAAAGTAAGCATTCAGAGGTATTTTGCTGACAAAAGGCGATTGCACAACTGTGAGAATGTCACCCACAGCTGCCAGCAAAATAGCTTCTGATAATTCATTGAGTGAAAATCCCTATCTCTGCCTGCCCCTCTCGGCCAGAAAATCCTCCCACTTGAGGACTGAGCGCCCTGCTGGCCTACATGTCTGAACCTGAACCCCAACTGACAGGCCTCCACTGACAGTTTGCTTTCTGGCCCTTTGTTACCACACAATTACCGGATCTACTTTATAGGTGTCCCGTCCCGGTTATACAGAGTTAATAGCCACCTGCTATAGCCAATCAGAAAAGACTTATTTCTTCTATCTGGGGTATAACGCACGGTAGCGACCGAGGAAGTCATCAGTGCCACTGCTGCATCTTGCCTTCATATCCGTGGGGTGCTGGCCCAGACAAAGTCCCATCATCTTATTAACTCCTTAATCCCGCCACTGCATTACGCTCGGATAAGTCAATAGATACAATCCAATAAGTGCTACAGTAAATTGCACTCATTCTCCGCTGTCGGACACATTGTGTCCTCTCTCTCTCTCTCTCTCTCTCTCTCTCTCTCTTTCTGTGTTTTGAAGGGCATTGGTGAAGCCTTCGTCTCTTCCGCAGACATCGGAGGCCCATGCTGAAACAGATCTGACCAGACAAGGGAGAGAATAAAGCGGCGGTTGTGCTGCCCGGCTGCAGGAGCAAACGAGCGGCGTTCATTTGGTTGCTCTTTTTATTTGTTCACATTAATGTCAAAGCTCTCCGTGGCGTGGCATAGTGTGGTGTGGCGGGGTGTGGTGTAGAGGCATCAGAGGCTGAGTGAGCTCCCCAGTAATGCTGGCTGAGTGGGGCTGCCCAAACACATCCCTCATCACTCCATCTCCATGACTCCTTCTCTCTCTCTCTCTCTCTTTCTTTCACTCCATCTTGACCTCTCTATGGCCAGAGCTGTCCAGCCCTCTCTCTTGTTCAATGTCTTCATCTCTTTCTCTCTCGCCATCTCTCTCTCTCTCTCTATGTGTGTGGCCTACCTCTTCATATCTCACGTTCTCTGTCTTAACCATCCTCTTCCTCTCTCTCCATCTCCATTTCTCTCTCTTGTCTGTGCCCTCCATCTCTCTATCTCTTTCTTTCCATCTCTCTCTCCTGCCTTACCTCTCTATCTCTTTTGACCTGACTGTCTCTCAGTCTTTCTCTCTGTCTCCCCCTACCAACTCTCTCTCTCTCTCTCTCATCCTCTCTGTCTTTCATTACATCTTTGTCTGTCACTGTTTCTGTCTGGGGACACATCTCTCTCTCTCTCTGTATTTCTCAGTCTCTGCTTCTCTCATCACTCCATCACTGAGGACAAAGCCACAATGGCCACACTGTCAAGCAGAACTAGAAAATCATGACCGCATCACTTTTTGACCTGATACACCTGCATTTACAGTAAAATGGCGTATTTTGTATTACAAGCTATATGACTTGCCACACTCTGTTGCGTTCATGTCACCTAATGTTCATTTTTTTTCTCAGACGCAGCACATTGTCAGTACCCCTTCCCAAAGCACTGTAATAATTTATGGCGTGCCGAATTATCACATGGTTATTAGCGACATATTGCCTTTTTAATAGACAGAGACTGTTGAGGGAAATGGAATGATATTAAATGAAATGATCCGGTCTGTGTGAACGGCTTTATTTTTGTGAAAGGCCTCCTCAAATCGATGATGGCACCCTAAGGTAATGCCTTCACAGAGAGGACAGCAGGGTTAATGGCATGGTGGCTACATTCAAAACCCAGTGACAATCAATGACCCCCTTTTGATTGGTGATCAGGAGTGGCCTCTTATATCCTCTCCTTTCTGTCTCTATCTCTCTATCCCTCAATCACTCTAGTGCTCTCTCCAGCTCTCTGTTTATTTGTGAACCTGTCTAGTTCTGTCTTGTTAAATCAGAACACTGTATATTATTATGACCGCCGCGCAGCGAAGCGGCGGTCATATAGGTTTAGTCAGATTTATTTATTTTTTTTCTTTTTCGCATTCCCAAATTTCCATCAATGAGTCCCGGGACACTGAAAGACCGGGGTACACGAAACTTGGTGGGCATGTAACCCCACATGGATAGCATGGAACCATCGTTTTTCGGTTTGATCTGTAGCCCCCCCGCTGGACTGGACCCCCCGAAAGGAGGGAAGGGCAGACACAGTTGTCTGTGAATATCTCAAAAACCGTAGGGTTTAGGAGGACCATTTTTTTTTTGGTATGTTGATCTCAAGAGGCCATGTCAACCCATTCAATAACCACTTATTTCATGTATAGCGCCACCTAGTTAAACACAAAAAAGTAAAAATGAGGTGTTGTAATCGCAGGTATCTGACCTAACATAGTCAAAACTGCACGAAATTGGAAGTGTAGGATCATTATGACACCCTCTGAATGCACGCCAAGTTTCGTGGAATTCCGTTCATGGGGGGCCACACAATAAATTAATTTATGTTACTATACACCAACTGGCCTGTAGGTGGCCGGAGACAGTTTTCTGTGAATATCTCGAGAACCGTAGGGCCTAGGAGGTCCACCTTTTTTATATATGTTGGTCTTAAGAGGGCATGTCAACCCATCCCATTACCACTTATTTCATGTATAGCGCCACCTAGTTAAAAATTAAAAAGCAAAAAATTTGGTGTTTTCATCACAATATCTCTGGCTGACAAGGTCAAAACTGCACGAAATTAAAAGTGTAGGATCATTATGACACCCTCCGAATGCATGCCAAGTTTTGTGTACTTTCGTTCATGGGGGGCCTTACAATAAAATAATTTATGTGTACATTTAGTGACGTACACCAACAAGGATTCCCGGGACACTGAAAGACCTGGGTACACAAAACTTGGTGGGCATGTACTAGCCTCGTGAGACCATCCTGATCTCGCGAGCTTCAGGGTTTCACTCGCAGATCAGTCTGGATACTTTCCGTTAAAGAAAATTTGGAGCAGTTCACCAAACGAACGTCCAATCAGCGTTGGCTTTGAGGCGGGTTGAGGTGTGACGCAACGAACAACATGACGGCATCCACAGAGATGAGCATAGCTATCGCGCAAGTTTTATTCAAATTAGAAAGTATTCCTGGGTAAACTGTGAAGCTATGAGTCTCAGCCATGCAGCTGGGAGGAATGAACGACACAGACATCCTCCATGGCTGATTCCAGTTCATAATGGAGGAATATACTATCTTCAGAAGTGTAGGGCCTACCGTGAAAACTTGATGGGAATTGTCGTTGATTAGGTTAATAAATGGTAAGTTAAAACATCTTAACGTTTGTCAAGTTACCTAACTTAATTGTATGTTAAACGGCATTAGAAGAATACTTTGTTCATCTAATTGGTTGATTTGGCCCGTCGATAACCAACAAAGGTGGTGATAGACAGATGGTTTATCCAATCAGCTAACCAGTATGTCCGCCCCTTCCCAAAAGTTCTTCAATGAAAAGTTCCCAGATGGATATGCGGAGCAAATCCATCTGGCGGAGTCAGGTTAGGCATGTACCCCCACATGGATAACATGGAACCGTCATTTTTCGTTTTGATCTGTAGCCCCCCCGCTGGACTGGACCACCCAAAAGGAGGGTAGGGCAGACACAGTTCTCTGTGAATATCTTGAGAACTATAGGGCCTAGGACATACATGGGCAACATACGGCCCGCGGGCCACATCCGGCCCGTGGGCTTTCCCTGACCGGCTCGCGTAAGGTCCGTGAAAGAACAATAGTCAAGAGCCTAGCATAGAGATAATGCATGCAAATCAATATCGTTGTTTTTATTTTGAAAGCGACTGCTATTTGTACGCCCATACATTTGTGCGTGGATGCGGCGACGTAAACACCCTCACTGATGTGCTGGTGAATAGAAAAATGCTTCTGCGTCGACACAATGCAGTTGCCTTTACGTCGGCGTAAACCTTTCAAAGTTTTGTGTCTCTTATGTCTGCGTCGCTCACCACCGCAAAGGTTGTTAGAACGAACTCCTACTGCTGCTCGTTGGCGATACGAAGTGTTCATTTCAAAACGTTACTGGCAGATAGACAGTTTACAATCGGATAACCCCGTAATTGTAACCAAAATATGCCTGAGTTTATTTGCAAAGCTTATGTTAGCGAACTAGTATGATGCTACTACCCACAGGTTGCTTGAAGCAGCCGGCTCAACACACAGAGCGAGTTCACCAATCACAGTTATGTGCATGAAGTTAAAGCAAAAACATAGCCTACATTTTTAAAATAGTTTTCTTTGTGCATGTTGATTAACTAATGACAGCCTACTCTTGTCTGCTCCACATTTTCGTAGTCTAATTCTGCATAGAGTTAATTTAATGATGGTAATGATTTAATGATGAAATATTGCTGAGTGTTGATGAAATGGTGGCACGGCCTATCGGTTGTACTGACTCCTTCACATTTTCATGACCTAGCCTAATTATATAGATATTGTAGTACTTTTTTATATCAGTCTTTGAAAACTGAAAAAAATGTCAATCATATCAAATCATTTTGCGGAATGAGGATGGACATAGATTAAATAGGCCTATTGCTGTTTTTCCTTTGTCTCCCTCACATTTTCATCTGTTCTTACGACTAGTAAACAAAACCATATGATTTACTTAATGTTATACAAGAACAGAATAGAATTGAACAGAATTGAGTTCAGACTTGAGTTCGGTATTTTGAGTCCGGCCCTC
>NW_027468859.1:21232346-21342346 GCF_046254945.1 Alosa pseudoharengus | reverse complement strand
TTGATGCGATATAATACACTCGCGATATGGCCTATTCAACAAAATAAGACTGAAATCAAACTAGTATCTTAAACTTATGTATTCCTTCCTAGTGCAAAAATAAGATATCGATCTGTTAAAATTGTGCTTTACCAAAATCCCGTCCCAAAAATAAAAGGAGAAATGAGAATAAGTCTAAATGTCAAATCACATGTAAGCAGGCTTCACATTCTGTCTTCTTCAGCTTTTGAACACCTTATGTTGCAAAGACACAAAACTCAATTCAATGTTTCCACAAGAATGTGTGTATTTTAGGCCTAGAATTATATATTTTGTCATTTGTAATTTTTTTAAACCGTGAAATGCCACAGTGCATTGTTATAACGTTTGTATCAGCATTTTTAATCACAATACAACATTTTTACACCCCTATCTCTCTGTTATTTTTTTGCATTGTTTTTTTTCTGTTTGTTTTTTCCTCCTGTCTTTTCCTTTGCTCTCCTCTTATTCTGTTAAATCTTCTCTTTTATTCTCTCTCACCATATCTCTTTTCTCCCTTTTCCTCTTCCCTCCCTTGTCTCTGTCTCTCTCTTTCTTCCCCTTTACTGCCCTCTCTCTCCAATCCCTTACTCCCTCTCTCCTTCCTTTCTGTCACTTTATTCGTGCTCTCCGCTCCTCCACTCCTTGTCGTCATTCACCTGTAATGTTGTGCGTCGTCTCGGTGGCTGTTTGTCCCCCTCCAGATCCATGTGCTAGTTTACACCCAGCACTGCCCTCGCTCTCCTCCATGCGCTCGGCAGCGTCGCTCACCACAGCTCAGCTGAAGGCTCGCCGGCGCCGCTTATCAAAAACGTCGACTTGATTGACAACATGATTGATGGATGAGCAGGTTTCGCTTCTTTTTACTCGCTGAATCTTGAATAATAGCGCAGCGGCATTTCAAAAGGTGTCTTTGAACCTATGCAGGGAGAGAAAGTGAAAGAGAGTGAGAGAGAAATGCAATGTAGTTTCTGAGTGAGTTTTTTTTTTTAATAATTGGCTGAATTGAACTCAAGCATTTGGTTCTTCATAAGTGAGATGAATTTTGTCAATGTTTCCCTCCATCATTTTCCACCACTCATATTGCACTTGGTAAAAGAACCAGTCCATTATCATGTAGCCAGGCACACAAAAGTAGATCACTGGCATTGAACGAAACGACTTCCATCCAGTGAATATTGGTTCAGTTTCCTTTCCCTCTGTGAATATTTTCAAAAAGAAATATTTTCTCTTTCTCTCTCAGGCCATTTTTCCACCAAGGTTCTTGAACAGGTTCCATTCGGAATTCTGTGAAATTTAAAGGTTCTAGTGAACCAGCCCACATTTCCACCAGTTGTCAATGGAAGGATGCGTCACCGACAGAGGGTGTTTCATGCATGGACAGAAGAGAAGAGAAGTGGTCCCGTCAAAACAGTCGAAAAAAAGACTTTACTCTGGTTCACTCTGCTTCCTCTCTGTTCTGTAGAAAGACACGCCCACTCTGGTTTGCAGGAAAAAAACCAACTAGATTTTGGTTGCAGCTCTGAACAAACTTTTCAGGTTCCGAACCGATTTATATTGGGTCAAAGTGCTCCGAATGATTCAGGAGTGTGAACTAGAATGGAGCCGGTTCTCTGTCAGTGGAAACAGGCTATCAGAGTTGGCAGTAGGGGCCAGATCTCCATATAGCAGAGTAGTGACAAGAGAAAACACTGAGGGCCAGATGTACGTACATTTGCGAACGTAGCGTTATCAGCGTCACGGACAAACCGCAGATTGAAAAACGCTGTCAGTACCAAGTTTCCGTCGTATTTATCAAACTAGTGTAAACTGCGCCTTTCTCTGCCTTTCTCCGCCCATAAACGCAATTTACGAACGTCCACAACTGAATAGCAGAGCCTATACAAGCGCAGTTGAATGAAGTTAACTGATGACAACATTAAAAAGAATCAAATGTTTAGCGATCAGGAAATTATACCATAGCCTACATGATAAGATGTCAACAAGCAGGGAGATAATGAAGATCAGTAGTTTTACTCAAAGTACTTCTGCACGTAGGCTATGGAAAATTGGTCAAATCTAGCAAGTAGGAAAGTTTAAGTGAATGACGTGAAAGTGAAAGTAAGACATTCAAAAGGCCAATGAAAGTTAAGGTTGCTTTTGATAGTACAAATACTTACAAAACTGGTGCTCTAAATAGCGATTCTGTTGTCTTTGAAAGGTTCTCTTATTGACACATTGAACTGCAATTTGGATTAACACCTGCTTTTACAAGGCGGAAGTATTTAGGCGCAGAATAGACGTGCACTTTCAGGAGCAGTCTTTGTACATACCGCGGAATACATAATTAGGCACTCTTTACGCTTCCCCTCCCATCTTTTTACACTAAACTCCCACTTTCCCCTGGATCCTCCCATGAATGCATATGCATGACACGAAAAACGCAATTAGCCATGTTCAGCTCACGCGACAGGCAGTTTGCACTTTTACATCATTGCGGCCTGTTTGTACATAACTCAATGATTTTACATGCACGTTGCGAAACAAATACGCCTGAAGTGGGCGCAAACGCGTTAGTACATCTGGCCCTGAGTGGCCGGCTGACACATTAATAGTTGCAACAGCAACAAAAGTAATTGGTAGATTAATATGTTCATCATGTACTGCAGAGGACAGTCATCACATAGTATTACAGTAACATACATTAGATAATTATCCACAATTATCATATGCTTAGTGTATACTATTATATGACATAAGAGGCTTTATAAATATAATGTGCATCATATATTGCTGTCTCACCCTATTTCACACCCCAGTTCTCTGGTTGAAATGTCACTTTGAAAGCAGAGTGATTAACTGGCCCCTTGTCACCTAATCCATGATTTCCTTGGCAACCCCAGATTCCTCCAGCCATCCCTGTTTCCCTGCACTAATTCCAGCCTTTTTGTCCTTGGAAGCCCCTCCATTGATGTTTCTGACAGCCTGATTGGGTCTGATCCTCCAGGCATGTTTATCGTCGTGGAAACCTGCTGACGCTTCAGGGAAAAGAAAGTGGGAGGGAGACAGAGAGAGAGAGAGAGAGAGAAAGGGAGAAACACTCCTGGCTTACAGTGGAGGTGTACCGGAGGGACCAGACAATGACATTCTTTCAGTGAACATGGCGGGCTCTAGGACCCAGGGAGCGCACACGTCTTCCCTGATCGGGGGGCGGGGTGGGAGGTTGGTGGTGGAAGGGGGGGGGGGGGTGTGTTGGCTGCCTCAGCTCCAGTGTACACAGTCCTAGCTCCACTCAGGAGAGCAGTAGAGAGGGAAGAGTGTGGAGAGAGAGGGAGCTAGAGAGAGCACGCACAAGAGAGTGAGTGAGAGAGAGAGAGAAACAGAGAGGGAGAAAGAGAGAGTGGAGAGTGAGTGAGTGAGTGAGTGAGTGAGTGAGTGAGAGAGAGAGAGAGAGACTAGAGGAACGCAGCTGCCGTCGTGGTCACTGCAAGAAGACTCGCGCTTGGGCGGAAATGGAGGGGCACAGTCGTGGGAACTGACACACACACACACACACAGTTGTATCGGCGGGAGAGAGAGAACTTCATGTGGAAGGGGCTTGCCTTGAGAGGATAAGGATTAAAAGGTGACTTTCTGCTTCTTGGAGTCTTGCCTTGGGGGAGAGGTGGGAAAGAAGGGAAAGGAGGGGAGGGAGTGTGTGTGTGTGTGTGTGTGTGTACGCTTTTTCTGTTTCTCTGTGTGTGTGTGTGTGTGTGTGTGTATGTGTATGTTTCTGTGTGTGTATGTCTGTTTCTGTGTCTCTGTGTGAGTGTGTGCTGGCAGTCTGAAAAAATGCCAGCCCAAAGGAATGTGGACATGTGTTATCACTAAACTCAAGAGAGCACTTTTCCGCTCCACTCTTTCTGCGTGTGTTTGCCTGTGCTTTTCCTGACTCCATAGATGTGTGTGTGTATGTGTGAGTCTGTCAGACAGAGAGAAGCTAGAATTGCTTTCTTGTGTTGGGAAAAGAGATTTGTGCTTTTTTTACGAGGGGGGGGGGGGGAGTGTGTCAGCTTGTTGTTGTGGTTCTGCAGTTTTGTGTGTACACAGATATGAGAAGTCATCTTGGTTAACTGGTAGCTGGCCGATCCTTGTTGACACCGAGGAGACTCGAGTGGTTTTTTCAGAAGCTTGAGTGTCTTAACCTGGCACCTCTAGAGCTAATGTTTTTTTCGTGTTTTTTTTTTTTTTTTTTTGCTTCCTCTTTTTACGGAAAACTCTCCGCTTTTTTGAAAGTACCCAGGAGTTGGACAGACTCTAGTTGGACGGATTCCATGTGTCCTGCTCTGTGATTGGGGGACACTTTAAGAGACACGCTAGCTCTCTGTAGCCGGGGTAGATTAGAGTAAGTAGAGTTGTGGTGTGTGTGTGTTTTTGTGTGTGCGTGCGTGCGTGTGTGTTTATGCATCAGCATGCATGTGTGTGTGTGTGTGTGTGTGTGTGTGTGTGTGTGTGTGTGTGTGTGTGTGTTGTGTCTGACGAGCGAGGGAAACTAGTTGAGGGAGGCAGATCTGATGAGACGCACAGCAACAGTGGAGTCAGGGGCTCAGGCTGACTCTCACTCCACTGTAGAGAAACGTGAGGAACCATTTCACAGACTCTCTCTCTCTCTCTCCCTCTCTCTCCCTCTCTCCCCCCTCTCTCTCTCTCCCTCTCCTGTTTCTCATTCTAGCTGTACAGTTATAGTTGAATCATATGCTGTCGCTGCTGACATCTCTTCCTCTTGTCATTCTTTCGTTGCCTCCCTGTGTGCTTTCTCTCGCTTTCTCTATCTTTGTATGTGTCAGCACTCGTCACCGTCTCTGTCACAGTGCCTAAGTCTGGTTGATGTATTGACTTTTTTTTAAAAGAACAGTGCATAGTGAGAACATAAAAATATGTCAAATGGCCTGAATACAAGCACATTTAAATGTACTAGTGTGAGTATTTTTCAAATGTTTGTTTATTACATTAATTTCTAGGTTATGGTATATTGTTATGTGCAGTGTGTGCGCGCGTGTGTGTGTGTGTGTGTGTGTGTGTGTGTGTGATTCTAATTGTTTGTGTGCATGCATACCTGCATGTGCATATGTACCTGCCTGAATGTGACAGTAACACCCTCGGTGTGTGTGTGTGTGTGTGTGTCTGTGTGTGTGTGAGCATGTCAGAGACGGGACACCTTTTCATTAAGGGCACACAAAACAGCGCTTGTTGGAATGCTACTCCCATCTCCTCGATGCCTCAAAAAATGACAAAAATCACAAAATGTCTCTCTTTCTCTCTCTCCTCCCTTATTCCTCCTTTCTTTCCTCATCTTTCTCTTCTCTTTCTCTCTCCCTTTTTCCTCCTTTCTTTCCTCACCTTTCTCTTCTCTTTCTAATGCTTTCTCGCCCTCTCTTTCTTTTGCACTCTCCTGCTATTTGTTTCTCTCCCTCTCCTATCTGTCAATGGTCTCTCTCTCTCTTACAAAGACACACACATGCACACACACACACGCACACACACACACACACACACATCGAGAGTGCGAGAGACAGAGAGAGTGAAGTGAGCATTCATACAGTTCCCTATCAAGTCGAAGCAGTGCATGGATCCATATGAAATTACATTTGATGAATGGCAGTGGAGGATCTCTGGCTGGGAGTACTATGTAATGAGTTTACGGGCTATTCATAGCCCCAGACTCCGTTCAGACATCAGCCTATCGTTCTGACAGACTCGGCCTTGAGCTGGGATGAATCCGCGTTGTGACACATACAAAGCCTGGATGAGAACACGCTCTTGTATTCAGCCACCAAGTTCTAAGTGTGTGTGTGTGTGGGGGGGGGGGGGGAGTCTCTTTCAATAAGAACCATGAGGAACCATGAGCTGTGTAGGAGAACTGCCTTGGCTTAGTGGTAGAGGGTGTTGTGAGGGTGAGTGTGAGATTGTTCCACTGTGCCTTGGCTTCCTGAGCGCAGGCTGCAGACATGAGAAAGGTTTATATTTGGGGAAAGTGATGTCATGACTCTCGGCCCTGCATGCTGATAGTTTTCAGGGGTGTTGTTCTGGCAGTTTGTCGGTTCTCCGAGGAGGCTGTCTCACTCTCTCTTTATTTTACTGACTGTACCTTTTAGAGCAGTGGGTCTGACCGGCTGACTGAAGAGTTTTCCAGGAAAGATTTGCTTTTGTCCATGTGATGTTGTGGATTCAATCTGTTTGACAGGCCTTGCACGTGGGTCCTTGTACGTACATGTGTCTCTTGTGTGCGTGTCTCTTGCGTGTGTGTGTGTGTATGTGTGTGTGTGTGTGTGTGTGTGTGTGTGTGCATCTGTGTGTGTGTGTGTGTGTGCATCTGTGTGTGTGTGTGTGTGTGTGTGTGCATCTACGTGTGTGTGTGTGTGCATCTGCGTGTGTGTGTGTGTGTGTGTGTGTGTGTGTGTGTGTGTGTGCATCTGTGTGTGTGTGTGTGTGTGTGTGTGTGTGTGTGTGTGTGTGTGTGCATCTACATGTGTGTGTGTGTGCATCTGCGTGTGTGTGTGTGTGTGTGTGTGTGTGTGTGTATTTACGTTCATGTGTATATGTGGGTGTGTGTGCAGGTAGTCATCATATCATGCATCTCCTCTTTGGATTCGGGCCTCAGCGAAAGCCTTGCGCTCCACCTCAGCGTGGTCTGGGAATGTGATCCCTCAGTCTCAAAAGCGCCTTCATTATTATTGTCATTTTTCAGAGTCGTCCTGACAGGCATACACTCTGTAAACTGCCTCGGGGCTCATAACAGCACTGGCCTGCGGTCTCTGCATGTCGTCATGTATGGCTCCCCTCTGCCACTCTTGCACGTGATCACCATTATGCTGTCATCGTCCACGAGGGGACCATTATGTAATTGACATTGGGTGAGATGACGTAAGCGTGTGGTCTGTTCTGCATGCCCTCCCCCCCCCCCCCCTAAACTCCCCTCCAGACAACTACTTGCAGTGATGTCATATTTTGGAGCGCAGGGAGCGGGCACCGCACAAGGGCATACAGTGTGTTGAGGCCGGCCGTGTTCTAAAACTGTTCCCAGATCATCGGGCTGATAGATGTTCAGGGGCCTTTGTTCTCCAGTGTCCTTTGCCAGCCACTGCCACCTGAGTGTGAGAGTCTGTGTAGCGCCTACAGTGGGTTTGGCCACATGGGCTTTGTCATGTACACAGAGTTCTTCATAGGCTAAAAGGTAAACGTTTAGAAGTGTTTTGTTTGTTAGTAAATGTTATACATTTATTTGTGGTTTGCCTAAAGTTCAGGTGGTTAGTCTTAGCAAAAGTATAGAGCTGGGTTAGATCACATCGTTGTTTTTCCTGCACAGAGGTTTTTTTTGTATAGTTTTTTTTTTTCCAAAAGTAATTTATTTGCTGTTAGTCTAGGGATGAAAATGTTCACTTTGTATGCCATGAGACTCATAAATTACTCTGGTATCATGACCCTTTGTCTCATAACAATTCCCGGACCTCTCAGCTTTCTCAAAGAACTTTGTCTGCGACTCTGGAAATATTAGAGGCTAAATGGCTTTATGGAAAATGGAAAATACATAAAAGTGTGGAAAAAAAGCCCTGAGAGTAATTGCATATGAAATGCCCAAGATGTCATTAATTCTGACTCTAGTCACTTTAGTAATGCTCACTAAGACAATAAACGTGTTGGAGCTGGAAAGTTGGATGAATTTGACGTTCACTCCTGTTCTTGGCCGCCATAAAGAATCGTGGCCCTATGCTATGGCTACTACTAGTGTCATCAGTTAATGACAGTGAAATAGTCATGATCTTTACATGGTACTTAGCTAATGTACCCTCTCCTTGACCTGCAGTCTCCATTTTTTACCCTTGGTGTTCTGTCCTCTTTATCTCTCTGTTGAAAACGTTACCATCTCGATAACCCTAGAAGTGCCCCTCTGTCTGGGTCTGGGCCCCCAGCGGCACCTCTGTCCACTCTCCCGTCCCCTTCTGTGTGTCTCCGGCTCGCTCTGTGCCCCATCTCACCGTGCTGCCTGTCTGTCTGTCTGTCTGTCAGTTTCTCTGTCTGTGTGCCTGCCGGCCTGTCCTTGCGTGGGCCTGTTTCCCTGGCAGTACAAGGGGAAAAAATACCTTCCTGTATGATGTAAACACTGTGGTCCCAGCAGCGCTCCTTGCGGCAGCCAAGCGGGGGGGGGGGGGGGGGGGGGGACTCCAGGAAGGCTGAGGAAGCCTTTTGCTTGGGCCACTTAGGTCTCTCTCTCTCTCCCTCTCTCTCTCTCTCCCTCTCTCTCTGTTTCTCTTTCTTTACTTCGGCCACTTAGGTCACTCTCTCTTGCTGTTTCTCTCTCTTGGTCTCTCTCTCTCTCTCTCTTTAGCTCTCTCTGACACTCTCTCTCTCTCTCTCTCTCTCCCTCCCTCTCTGTGTTTTTCTCACATTGGGGACGCAGACAGTGGACTGAAGGACCACTGCTTGTCTGCCCAGCTGCTCTTTTTTGTGCTGCCAAATAGCTTGGGGAGCTCATTTACCCTGTCGCTGCCCCCCTTCCTGCTCTCCCAGCCCAACCACCCCCCCACACCCCACCCCCCTTCGCCCCTCGTCCCCCCCAGTTGGACTCGGCCAGCTCCAGTGCTAGTGAGTTGAGGTGCAGCTAATCGGGTTCTCTTTTCCTTTTCATGCTCTCGCCCTCTTACCACACCGCTATTTCTACTCACACATACACACACACACACACACACACACACACACACACACACACAGTGTCAACCTTACACACACCCTTTGACTCCTGCCACCTGAGACGCTGGCTCGTATGTGGTGAACGTGAACAGCTGTGTCAGTCACGAGTACCCCGGCGCGTCTCATCTCATGCCCCCACAACACACACACATACACACACACACACACACACACACACACACACACACACACACACACACACACAGACATACACAAACTCTCATGTCACAGCCAGGGCTAAACACGGCACGGCTCTGCTTGTTCCTCTTCCTCCTCATGACTGATGCATGCCAAGGAAAAAGAGGTAGAGAGGGAGAGAGAGAGAGGGAATGACCAGTCCAGTGCAACAGAGCAAAGCTACAGAACCACCACATGTAGCAACTTTAAAATTGATTTGAATAATCTAATAATCTGAAATGATCTAATTATCTGAATGACGTATTAGTTGACACAATTTAAAAGATCTAATCATGCGAAGTATATAAATGACCGTTTATGTTCCCTCAGCCCCCTAAGGACCAGAGTGGCCGCCACCTCTCTTGGCCTATGCCACTTTTCACAGGCTCCTTGAGATGGTCCAGCCTGGAGCCCACTCCTCTCAGCCTCTGTGCACTCTGTGCCCATCCTCCCAGTGATCAGTAGAAGCCACCGCTTGAGTCTGAGTGCTTCCAGACCTCCGTCTTCTCCCCCACTTTCCTCCTCCTTTCCTCCTCCTTTCCCTGCATTAGGCTGGTTTATTACTAAGCAGTGTTCTGATTATTATTATTATTATTATTATTATTATTATTATTATTATTATTAATAAGCGTGGATAGCCTTTATACAAGAGGCCCTTAATGAAAGACAAGCAAGGCAGCAGTGAGAGTAGCAGCAGCAGCAGTGGTAGCAGTTGGAGCAGTGAGGACACACTGCCTTGCTAAGTGAGGGGGCCGAGATGCCTGAATATGCAGCAGCTGAATTCAGACTTGCTGACTCCTGCGCTTCGGGGCTCTCCAGGCGCCTGCAGGAATAAGGTAATTCACGCGAGCGAGCGTGTCTATGTATATGCGTGTGTGTGTGTGTGTGTGTGTTTGTGTTTGTGTGTGCGTGTGCGTGTGCGAGTGTCCATTCTCCTCCTGGCTGCTTCCTCCTTGTGCGTGCCTTTGAGAACGCAGCAGGAGGATCCCACCATGTAAATTGTTCTGGGAGACGGTGGGACATTCCAGGCGGTTGGATTGCTGTGGGAGAATGGGAGGAATCCTGCATGTTCTCTGTGCTAGAGTGAGAAACATATGCCCAACAAGCACAATGTACATAAGCCTTGTCCGTGAGACCCATGTGGCAGATTGGGGGTCAACCCCCCCTGAGGAAGACGTGGTGAGGGAAGACGGATTGTACGCGTGAGACTCAGCTCTCTGGCGAGCGCCAAGGACACAGAAGGCCCACGTCACCCTCCAGGAGTTTGATGTTGAGCAGAAGTGCATTTGTGTCTGCCGTTATGACAGAGGATCATGGAGGGGGCGCATTTGATGAATATGTATCCAACACAGCCCTGTCAGCTTCACAACCCCCCCCCCCCCCATACACACACACACACACACACATACTCACACATACTCACACATACACACACATCACACACATACACACACACACACACACATACACACACATACACACACATACTCACACATACACACACATACACACACACACACACATACACACACATACTCACACATACACACACATACACAGCCACCCTCTCCAAGCCCACCACCAGCACCCCCTCTGGCTGAGGTCCTCGTCTCTCTCTCCGTCTAATCATGGCACCATCATCCCTCACTCTCATTACTCTGGCAGGGCCTGTCAAACAGCATACGCTCCAGGACACTTTGACTTTGAGATGGTGTTAATGACCTCAGGATACTTCCCTAGCCCCCAGTGATTAGGAATGACGAAGGAAGAGCGAGAGAGAGAGAGAGAGAGAGGGATGGAGGGAGAGGGAAAACTGGAGAGAGAGACTTTTAAGTTTCCTCTATTATCAGTCAAAAGGAAACTAACAAGAAGAGAGAGAGAGAGAGAGAGAGAGAGAGAGAGGGATTTAAGAGAGTGTTCTTTTGAAGTTCAGAGCCTGAACCCCATCCCCACACACACACACTCACACACACACACACACACACACACACACTTTGTCAGGATTAGCCGGATCTGTGTGTTTTTTGGCACCTGTGCAGTGTCTGCTGGTGGTTGGCTGAGCATTTTTCTTGTCTTTTTTTCTTTTTTCCCCTCTTTCTCTCTCTCTTCCCCCCCCCCCTGGTTTTGCTGGAACGCCACCAGGCACTCGCTCTGTGTCCACCCGCTTCCTCTCTCTCAACCGAACTTGCTGGCTGGCAGTCGCCGGCGTGCCAAACGGGGGGAAACGAGTGCGTGGAGCGGAGGGGGGGGACTGAGCGCTGAAGCGGCGCTATTGTTGCCATGGCATTATCAGCGGGGACAAACTCGGGGGCCGGTGGCGGGAGGCCCGCGCTACTGTTTGCCCAAGATAAGTGGACCAGCCCCCGGAGGCAGTGACGAGACATCCGCGGCTGCCACACGCTCACTGTTCTTCTCACGCACACACTGACATGCATGCGCCCAAGTGGCTGGACGCTCACTTTCAAATGGCCAGACTGTCTCCTCCTCCTCCTCCTCCTCCTCCTCCTCCTCCTCCTCCAAATGCCGAAGGCTTTCTGGAGAAGGTGGTGTGTACTTACTTCACAAGGGGAAGCGCATCTCATCGATGTCAAAGGGATTATTAGGGGTCTTGAAATGGAGGGGGTCAAGGCATTTTCTGTGACCTTGCCTCTGTGAAAGCGCTGCTCCAACGCGTCAGTCTTGCTGCAGCAAAGGAGGGCAGTGCAGTGTGTGTGTGTGTGTGTGTGTGTGTGTGTGGTGTGTGTGTGTGTGTGTGTGTGTGTGGTGTGTGTGTATGTATGTGTGGTGTCTGTGTATGTATGTGTGTGTGTATGTATGTGTGGTGTGTGTGTGTGTGTGTGTGTGTGTGTGTGTGTGTGTGTATGTATGTGTGGTGTGTGTGTATGTATGTGTGTGTGTGTGGTGTGTGTGTATGTATGTGTGGTGTGTGTGTGTGTGTGTGTGTGTGTGTGTGTGTGTGTGTGACTATACTGGTGTGTGGACTGGAGGAGGGTAGGCTGGTTTGAGAGAGCAGCCAGTAGGAGCCGAGTCGCTTGGGGCCAGTGCTGCTCACAGCATTAGCCTGTTCAGGGTGGGGATGGGAGGGAGGTGTGTGTGTGTGTGTGTGGGGGGGGGGGGGGGGTGTTGCTCAAACTGACCTCTGTGAGTGGGGAGCAGGCTACACACACATACTCAACACACTCAGGTCATCTTCACTGAGTGGAGATGGAAAGACGTGGAGGAGAGAGAGAGAGAAAGAGAGGAAGAGAGAGGGAGGCAAAAGGATGGAGGGCAAGAGAGGAGGAAGAAAGGCTTACAGGGTCATGGGGCAAGGAGTTGGAGAGTGAGAGAACCACAAGCAGCAAAAAAAAACAGCATCGGTGCAGAACTTGGATGATGCAATCAGAACAATTGAAACACAATCCCAGAAAAGGCTTTCAGTGGTGAACTCCATCCTGCCTTGCGGCAGGGTCTCCCTTGCCTCCTATCACAGATCGCCGTTTGACTGTGAAGGATTTCCCAGCCGTGAGAAGTGAGGCTCAGTTCATCAGCAGCTCTTGGTAAAAGGCACTTACTTCACAGCCCACTGATCTTTTTGTCCATGAGTGGAGTGGGAAGTGGCTCTATCCCTCATGTCATTGTGAGTCTTGAGACAGGGTCGTGAGGGAGGAGCCAGAGAGGCCCCCCCCCCCCCCCCCACACCCGGAGAAATGACGACCTACGACCTCTGTGTCATAGCTCACGGACTGTGTGGTGCAGGGGAGTTGGTTGTGCACTGTGTGCTACGCTGTGCTTTGCAGTGCAGACAAGCCACTCGATTGGTTAGGCTTATGTATGTTGCCCTCGTCTACCCCTAACACTGTTGTCATGGGAACGCAGGAAATGGAAACCTAACTCGACTCCCTTTGAAAAACAGAGTGAGCGGTGGGTTGGGGTTAAGGGGTGGAAGGATGTAAAAGAAATGACATTTTTTTCCACATCCATGTTGACACACATGCATACACACACTCACAGATGCACATACACAAACAGAGAGGTTTATTATTCCTGTTGGACCTCTCCGTTTTAATACATCAAGCCTCTAGGAGAGTGACAAAGGTCGCCTCTCAGCTATCAGAACCCCAGATTTACTTTGCCTGTTTGATGAAATGGAGAGAGAGAGAGGGAGAGAGATAGAGAGAGAGAGAGAGAGAGAGAGAGGGAGAGAGATAGGGAGAGAAGGGGGGAGGGAGAGAGAGGGAGAGAAACTCTCCAGCTGAACAATCTCTTCTCTATTTATTCTCCTTTCACTGTCTCTCACCCTGAAGTTTTGCTGCGTTTCTATGAAAAGATGAATGGGCTGTAGTGGATGAGAGGAGATATTTTTAGTCCTTTTCTTTAGTTATTTCTTTTCCTGCTGAAGGTACAGTGACTCGCACAAAAGCAAAAACAGAAGGCTCTTTCCTGAAAAGGCAGTTGAGGGGGCAGTTGGGAAGTGCTTTCCTCATTGGAGTGAATGGAGTGGTTTGTGGACACACAGGGAGGGGGGTGGCATAGACGGGGTGGGGGGGGGTTGAGGCTGGCAGAATGGAATGAGATGAAGAGCATCACACAATTCATCTGTCTCTCCGCTGGGTCTGCCCAGTCTTCCTCGCCTGCTCCTGTGTTTGGGCCGCGCACTTGAGAAGTTGCTCTCGGCACATGAAACACGATGAGAATCATTTAGCGTGCAACCCCCCACCCTCCCCAATCAGCCCCCTGCCCCCCCCCCCACCCGCTGAAAAGTGATTTGTTCTGGACTTAAGCTGAACCCATCATTCCATTTGTATGAGCTTCCCTGAGGGTTCGGTTGCTTGGGGGGGGGGGGGCGATTGGGGAGGGTGGGGGTTCTCATAAAAAGAGCGTAAAGGAGTGGAGGAGGTGTGTCACACTGATGGTTCCGATAGGCCCCTTACCTTGAGAAGTTTGGTCATCATAGCAACAGTAAAATTAGCCAGGCCTTTTCTGTCAGGCGTAATGTTTCATGGCAGTGCCACCATGGAAACATAACAAGTAAAGCCCGGGACGTGTGCTCAGCCGCACTGCCGATGGGAATAGCGTTGCGCAGTTGCCCTTCCCATTTCCCCGCACACCTTGAGTGATGACTTTGTCTATCGCCTCACTCTGCTCTTGCCGTCAATTTGTTTACGGGGGGATTTCTATTTTCAGCGTTATAGTGCGTAATCTATCATCAGGCAATTTGAATACATTACAGTCACTGTCAATTTATTGTGCTATTATTTCCGACACTTGTGCTTGTTAATTAGGCATGTACTCTCTGTGGGAGATGCAACGAACAAAGGTTCTTTGTCGATGGTATATCTTGAGGTTGGCCCGACATTTATTATTTTAAGATAATTGACGTGAATTTGTATAAGGATGTACAGCTTTTGAAATCCACAGAGGCTTGTGGAGAAAATAGTCATGCAGCTACAGCTCTGGATGTTGAATAATAGAAATTACATTTTGCATTGGCAAAAAAGTTCTCTATTATTAAAAATAAGTCAATGATGGGACATTTATAGAAATGGTTGTTACAATGTGTGGGAATAATTTGTCCACCTGAAAATAAGATGTCAAAATGTCTTCAAAAATAATGTACAACAGTGTTGATAGCCTGTACAAATCTGTGGATATAAAACGTGAAAATACCCTAGCCAGACAGCATATGTGGGGGGTTTGAATGTGAGCCGCAGAGAATCTAGTGTCTGTGTTTCTCTCGGTCTGTGGTTGTGTGAGCTGCAGAGAATCTAGTGTCTGTGTCTCTCGGTCTGTGGTTGTGTGTGTATAATTATCCCAGAGGTACACCCAGGCATAATCTCACTCGTAAACCCCACCTAGTTTCCACTGACCTCCGGGGATCTGCTCTCCAGATGTTAAGTGTCTCTATCCGTGTATGTGTTTGTGTGTGTGTGTGTGTGTGTTTGTGTGCTTGTGTTTGTGTGCTTGTGTTTGTGTGTATGTACGGGGGGTTGTATGAATGCAAATGTATGCATATGTATATTTAGGGTGCATATGGAGGTTATGTGTGTGTGTGTGCACATGTTTGGTATGGTAGGTATGTGCTGGAATGAGTGGTTGCATATGTATATGTATGCTAACAAGTGTGTGTGTATGTGTATGTGTGTGTTTGTGAGTGAGTCTATTTGGTTGTGAGTGTGTGTCTGTGTTGGATGTGAGTGAGTAACTCTGGTGTGTCGATCGTTAGCAGAAGAGCTTTGGGGGAGAGATTACCCACTGTGACTTTAGTGGTGTACGATACGTTCTTATTTAGATAAGAATCTTCAGATAGGCCAGTCAGACCCCCTCTGTGATCCAACCCTCTGGCAAACGACACATTCCACAACGGATGGGGGCACAGGGGTAGCCATTTTGATGCAGTTTGGTGTGTGTGTGTGTGTGTGTGTGTGTGTGTGTGTGTGTGTGTGTGTGTGTGTGTATGTGTTTATGTGTTTATGTATGAGATGTCTCTGTGTGTATAGCTTACAGAGTGTCATGGAGAAACAACAGAAGCTGACAGGCTATATAGGGTATAGGGTGTACATAGTGCATCTTGCATTGTAAAATGAGAGCATGCCCTGAGATTCTTTGACCTTGCAGTTGGACATGTAACATGACACAGGCCTAATATTGCCGTGTAATACCCATGTTTGGAATGGAGACACAGGCTTTTCATAGATCTCTTTTAAAGCCAGAAAAGCTATATCGTATGACTGAAAAATATCTCTGTAGGATCCAAGACCAGTGCCATGTTGAGTGACCTTTAACTCTCCTCACATGTTCTGTGAGTTTTGTTGCGGAGTGAGCTGTGTGTTGATGAAGAGTTTACATTGGCATCAGCTACCAGCTTATTGGACCGTGTGAAAATCTTGTAACAAAAAGGTATTAAGTGGAAACGAAACATTGCTGGATGCTGAGATCATTGTTGCAACACCTGGCAGCTTGTAAGAGGACTTTAGAAATCAAGCAAGGTTGATCCTTCTAAAGTGTCCATGCATTGAAGACACCTTGCTTCTTTTATGTGCAGTCAATGGCAGTGTGTATGCAAACATCTGCATCATGTTACTAACATATTTCTCAAAGGTGTTTGGTACTCTTCAATTGGAAGCAATTGGAGGCAAACATAGCTACAGTATACATGAACAGGTATAGGCATACACATGTGGTGTGTATCAGTCTGTCTTGGGAATCCATCTGTTTACCTGACTTCTTTTAATGTACAATCAATGAAGCTATCTACAAAAGAGTACATGCAAAGTACTGTATGTTCCATGCTACCAACGTGAAAGTTCTAAGGCACTGGGTTGGAATTCAGGCGTGGAAAAAAACCAATTATATTTGAAAAGGGATAATTATGCTTAACGATAACTTCAGGCCACCCCCCCCCCCCCCTTCAAAACTTGCATTTACAATTCAAAGTCATAGTAATGCACTAAAGCACAAAACTTCAAGTACATGACTAAATTCTGGCTATGGAGAGCTCTGATCAAAGTTGCTGTTTTTTCATCAACCCTGATTTTTGTCATCATCTGTGCTTTAATTGCCCGTGTTTGGAGTCTTTTTGCCTCTCGACATTTTACCTTGTGATCAGGCACATACATTTTCCTTCCTGCCCACCTGTTGACCCCTGTCCATCCTCTGCCGACAGGAGCCTTGGGCTGGATGGGTCCTATCATGCCGCCGGGCAAGAAAGCGGAGGGCCCGAGTAGCGGCAGCGTGGCCCGCGGGCTGAGCCAGCTGTACCCCGACGGCGAGGCGGCCGACCTGTCGCTCTCGCTGTCGGCCTCGCTGAGCCGCGCCGAGGACGAGGAGCTGACCAGCCTGAGCTGGCTGCACGAGACCAGCGACCTGCTGACCAGCCTGGGCCACCCAGGCCTGCGCAGCGTCAGCCCCGTCCAGGACGGCGGCGGCTCTGGCGGGAGCGGTGGCGGAGGAGGAGGAGGAGGAGGTGGAGGAGGTGGTGGTGGTGGTCGTGGGGGCACCGCCCGGGACCCGTCCCACCGCTCCTCGCCGTCCTCGTCGCCAGAGCCATCCGAGGCCGGGCCGTACGACCTCTCGGCAGGGCCCAACCGCAAGCCGCCGTACTCCTTCAGCTGCCTCATCTTCATGGCCATCGAGGACGCGCCCAACAAGCGGCTGCCCGTCAAGGACATCTACGGCTGGATCCTGGAGCACTTCCCCTACTTCGCCAGCGCCCCCACGGGCTGGAAGAACTCGGTGCGCCACAACCTCTCGCTCAACAAGTGCTTCAAGAAGGTGGATAAGGATCGCAGTCAGGTGAGTCCAGTCATGTTGACCATGTCAGTGTCCCCCCGCCCCCAATGCAAGGGGAGTTCTCTGCTCCTGTTAGTTCAAGAGATCCGTTTGTTAATCCGCTGTGTTTTCCTTTTGGATGAATGTACACTTTTATCTATTAGCGTCTCAAAAGTGTTCCACATGAATAGTTAATGGACCTTCTGCCGGGTTCCACGTCTTTCAATTAAAAGCACTTCCCTCGCTGCCTACGTGGGAGGATGATTTTAACATCTCAGAGGAATTTCTCTAAAGTCACATTGACTCACTGTGTTGTACATACAGTATTAAGCTGTTTTGATTTAGCCACCCCCCCCCCCCCTCAAAACTTGCATTTACAATTCAAAGTCATATTAATGCACTAAAGCACACAACTTCAAGTACATGGATAAATTCTGGCTATGGAGAGCTCTGATCAAAGTTGCTGTTTTTTCATCAAGCCTGATTTTTGTCATCATCTGTGCTTTAATTGCCCGTGTTTGGAGTCTTTTTGCCTCTCGACATTTTACCATTTGTGATCTGGTTATGTAAGTCACCTCTTTAGCACACTGCAATCATATCCTTTGTAGAGATCAAAACTTGACTTTGAACTCACAACATGAAATACCATGACAACGAAGCAGACACAGGATAAACAACAAGTATGATCAGTGTTGTTCCGTGTGCGTGAGATTATGTGTGCTTAAATGTGTGTGCAATTGTGTGTGTGTGTGTGTGTGTGTGTGTGTGTGTGTGTGTGTGTGTGTGTGTGTGTGTGTACCTGTCTCAGTGTTCCGACTCTCTCACGGCTGTGTCATCTGGATCTAGGCTATGACTGCAAAGAGTTTGCCTTGTATACATATCTCCATAGTAACTAGCTTGCAGTTGACATGAAAAGTATGCAGTTGCTGTAGCAACAGGAAAACTGATTTGGCTGTGTTGCTGCGTGAGCACTATCTGTGTCAGGGTGTGTGTGTGTGTGTGTGTGTGTGTGTGTGTGTGTGTGTCTGTGTGTATGTGTGTGTGCGCTTGGGGTGTGTGACGAGAAAAATAAAGAGTGCTCCACAAGGCAGGTTGAACAAATTGCTTTCTGGTTTGTGTAAAATGTCACAGGTGAAAGGAATACCTCGTCTCTCATCGTTGCACTAGGGCATATTTGCCAACAGTTGTAAGAATATCTAAGAGATTAAGCAGCAAACTGTATCCATGAGAGACAGTTCTGTCTGCTACCAATTTTCTCCCAGTGCACCTAGAAATCTTCTACACGATCATTTTCACTCTGCAGATTTTTATTTCAGAGGGCACCCCTCCATGTGCTGAAAAATGAGTACAAAGTTTGTAATGCCAAACTGGTTAGAATCAATGTCTCAAATTCAAGTACTCTGCATGGCCTTAGTCTCTCTTTGGATGGGCTTGGAGGAAATGGCTGTTTTAATGGTAAACACACTAAATCATCGTTCCATCAGGTTGCAGATGTGGACGTTATTATGACAATGCCCCATTTGTTCCAGTGAGTGTATTTCTAGGTCACGTCCTGGCACACACCAAAGCTCACTGAGGTTAGTCCTGATTGTGTAGGGTAGGCTTTGCTTAATGAATGCTATCTATTTTTCCTCTCTCTCTCCATCTCTCTCTCTCTCTCTCTCTCTCTCTCTGACTCTGTGTGTTTGTGTGTGTGTGTAAGCTTGTGAAAAGAAAGGGAAAACAAGAGAGAGTGTGTGTGTGTGAAAGACAAACACACACACACACACACACACACACACACACACACACACACGCACACACATACAAAAAAAGGAAACAGAAATGGCCTCTCATTGTTTGCAAACAGGATTCTCGCAGCACAATATGATATGCTAAGCCTCACTGCCCTCTGCCCCTGTGCCTCTGATAAACACACACGTCACGTCACAAAAATATTTTCAAATGCATTGCAGATCTAAGATGGAAAAAAAGAACACAAGTGTCATTTAGGCTTTGGCTAAAACAATGGAAGATCTCCAGCAGCCAAGTATTTTAGCAGATCCATTAGCTGTCGGCTAGCGTTGACATTGTTTGAGAGAGGTTGGGCACCCAGGGGAGATCAGTGGTTATGGTGGTATGCAGGGGCAGCTATAGCCGGCCCATATAACAACTCTCAGTCTGCTTTTATGTAACAAGGGAACCAGATGTTAAACAAAAAGCACAGCTCTGTTTTCGAGGACGGGAGTGAAATCAGCTTAAGCTTTTTTTAAGTCTCTCTCGCTCTCTCTCTGTCTCAAGTCTTTTTTTCCTCCCAAAGTCTTTGTCTACATTGCCATTCTATTTGTTCTGCACTTTCCAAGAAGTCTTTTTTTCCCCAACAGCTGGTGTGAACCCGGCCCTTCAGAGTCTGGAGACCATCTGAAGTTTAACGTTTAGACAGCTAACATGCTAAAATCTCCTCGACAGATCCACAGAAAACTATCCATCAGAGAGCCATATTTTCCTTGATGAAGAACCCTTTTGACATTATGTTGACTGCTTACCGTCCATTGACTGGCTACAGCAACAAATCATTACCATTTCCCACTAACAGCCTCTATGAAGGCTCTGTCAGTTTCTCACACACCAGCACAATGCAAGGAAACCATGTTCTCTTTATAGGGTGGATATTGTAAGCTATTCAGCTATGCCTGGCTACTCGCCTTGCCAGAAAGTCCCCGCACAAAGGAAAAGAGCAAGGAGAAAAAAAATGTCTGCCTCTTGAAGCTTGAGGAGTTTAGTCGACAGCCCAGCCTGGCTGCGGAGGAATATAAATAAAAAGCAAAGACAATAACCCTCTCGATTTAGAACGCAGGGACAATGCATGCGAGCGCCGGCTCTTCACAATGCAGCAGGTGAGCTGCCAGCCGCTGCCTAATTGGTGAAACAGGCACCCTGCTGTCCTCTCAGTCCGCGCTTCTTTAGGGAATGAATGATGCTTAATCTCCCTCCTCTACCTCTATCCTCTCCCTCCCCCGTTCTCTTTCTCTCTCTGTCTCTTTCTGTTTTCCTCTGTCTCCCTCTTTCTTTCTCTCCTTTTCTTTTCCTCGTTTTCTGGCACTCTCTCCCACTTTCTCAGTCCGTACCTCTTTCCCTGTCTCTTTTTTCTCTCTTTTTACCCTCTCACTTTCTCCCTCTCTATCTCTCTTTTGGCGCGTTGTCTGTGTTGGGTCTTACGCTCCATGACTGTTGTTGTTGTTGTTGTTGTTGTTGTTGTTGTTGTTGTTGTTGTTGTTGTTGTTGTTGTTGTTGTTGTTGTTGTTGTTGTTGTTGTTGTTGTTGAGTGGGTGAATGGGCCTGAGTGGGAGCCTTTAACATGATGGAGCACAGATGGGGGAGCCGCGGAGGAAGCCTCCAGTGTCGCAGAGACAGTCGCCCATTTCACGGCGTTTAGCGCGCGTCTGGAGAACACAGCCGATCGCGCCGCTCGGCACGGGAGGGGATTAGCTAAATCAGCTGTCATGAAGCCGAGACAGAGAGACAGAGAGAGAGAGAGGGAGAGAGGGAGAGAGAGAGAGGGAGAGAGAGAGAGACTGTACCTCATAGTCCTCCTCTGTATGGGTGGAGGGTATGGGACTGCCTAGTCCTCTTGCTCTCCACCACAACTGAGTCAAATACACATGCCTGAGGACAAGACAGGACATGCTTAAACACACACGCACACTAGAATCCTCTTTTACATACACAGACAGACTCACACAAGGACCCATATTCAAAAACATACCTCTACACACACTTACTCAAACTCACAAATGCACATCTCACCACACACACAGGCATACAAATGCACATTCACTGACAACACACACACACACACACACACACACAGAGGAGACACTACACTCTCAGTCGCTCTTGTTGCCAAGGAGACGGATGTAATCCAGGTGCAGGTCCTCCTCCTCCTCCTTGTCTCTCCTCCGTCTGCCCTGATTTGCTCATCGAACGACCACGACCACTGATGCTCCAGCTTCTGCGGGTGGAGGTGGGGATGGGGTGGGGTGGGGGTTGGCATTGACGGAGGTGGAGGGGATGTGACAATGTTCCTTGGGCAGCGCCAGATGGGAATGGCGCGGCAGATGGCGCGGCCGCGCTTGTGGCTCCCAGCGTGGGGCGAAATCTGGGCCGGCAGGGGTCATCTCCGCGGAGGTGGAATGCGAACGGTGGCCTGGTGGGACTGGTAGTGGAGGCAGACACTCGGGGGCTTGTGTGTGATGGGGGGGGAGCGCACCACCCCGCTAATAGGGGCTCCCGCAGGACACTGGCGCTCTGGAATATTACACGCGGCGGGGAGCGCACTGCCCGCACACAATGCATGCACACGCATGCCCAGTTTGGTACACGGCAGACACCGATTTACATGCACACACGCGCACACACACACACACACACACACACACACACACACACACACACACGCACACACACACACGCACACGCACACGCACACGCACACACACACTCACACACACACACACGCACACACACACACACACACACACACACGCACACACACACACACACACACACACACACACACGCACACACACACCTATGCACCTACATGCTGACACTTTAATTTAAGTGCACGCAGACACACATTAACTTATATTCTCTCTCTCTCTCTCTCTCTCTCTCTCTCTCTCTCTCTCTCTCTCACACACACACACACACACACACACACACACACACACACACACACACACACATACACACGTTCGTCTTAAGCACACAGACAAGCAGACATACTCCCACAGGCGGATTTGCACACTTATATATCTGCCAGAAAATATAGTCAGATTGCGTACTGTAGTTCTGCATTGAGATGGCATTGTTAACTCCTCTCATTAACGTCTGTGTTATCAAACGAGCCTCACACTGAGCCTCCCGTTGACTGGCCATGCCTGCGCGGTAGCGTGCGGTAGCGTGCGGACCGTCAGAGGACTCGTCACCACGCACCGCCGCTTTATCTGTCGCGCTGCGCCCATATTCCACATCTCATTTGACAGCCGAGATCAAAGCACAGAAGTATTGAATTTCACGGCCTGTTTGAGATGCCTGTTTTTCATTTTTTGGTGGTGGTGGTTGGGGTATGTGTGTGTTGGGGGGTGGGGCGGGGGGGGGGGGGGCTGGGGGGGTTGGTAAGCTGAAGTAATGTTTCTGTGGGCTTCTGATGGAGAGCCGACAGCTTAATTAGGTGGGGTGGCTCCTTTGATCTAAAAATAAAGTGCCCACAGTGCCTTCGGAGTACGCAAGTTAAAGAGGTTCCACTGTCTTCATAAGGTGCTTGACTGATCTTGAGGAGGAAATATTAACTGGGTACTGAGGAGATAGCAGTATGCTAATCTCTTCTTCTCCTAGCCTTTCACCTTTGATTTCCTGACAGAGCTACACGTGTTTGGGCGGGTGGTGGATGCCAAGGAGCCTCTCCAGTAGTACTCTGTCTGTGTTGCCTTTTCTAAATATGTTTATTTTTATCCCGTCCATCAAACACAACAAAAACAACATTAAAATATCCAATGCTACAGTAATATTGCTGGCAAGAGAAACCTAAGGCTATGTGTAAGCTTCCTCACAAAAGTCACGCTGACGTTCTTTTTACTTGTGGTAGCAGTAAAAACAGAGATTGAAGGGAGCCAAATGGGAGCCGCTGTACTTATGTCAGATGTGAATGATGACGGCTGTCAGGCTGTCAGATATGGGCACTGCTGTTAAATACTATTCTGCTTCTCTGCATGCGAGTACACCGGGCATGGCAAATCTAAGTTAATACAGTTTGACTATAGGTCTGGACCAGGCCCTGTGCACTACATCTGAATCGTCTATTTCTGACTCTGCTGCACATGGAGGAATGAACTGATCCAGTAGTGCATCATATTCTTATGACCACTTCTTCCCTGGGCGTGTTTGCCTCTGGAGGCTTCCATCAATCATTAGCTCACTTTATTAGTCTGATGCTGGGATTTGTAAGACCATTTCACATGTTCAGCGTTTGATGGTGTCCAATTGGGTCAGTTGCCTCTAGATTGGATGGAATGTCAACAGCAGATTTTATTTCCATTTTACAGTAACAACATTTGAATTTAGCTAATCTCTCTCCCTCCCCCTGTCTCTCTCTGTCTCTCTCTCTCTCTCTCTCTCTCTCTCTCTCTCTCTCTCTCTCTCTCTCTCTTTCCCTCTCTCTGTTTTTACCCCATCTCTATTTCCCTTTCTATGTGTATCCCACAGAGCATAGGAAAAGGTTCCCTCTGGTCTATCGACCCTGAGTACCGGCACAACCTCATCCAGGCGCTGAAGAAGACGCCGTACCACCCTTACTCTCCGCGCCTCTCCTCCAGCACGCCCCCCACGTCCCCACCGACCTCCCCGCAGGCGTATCACAGGTAATGGCCCTCCATCATCCCCGCTGCTCCACTCATTTATCCCTCCCTTTCATCTCTCTCTCTCTCTCTCTCTCCTCACCCCCTTCCATTCATCCCTTCTGCTCACATCCCCTTCCATTCACGCTTCATGCTGAGTGCTGCGGTGCCTCCTCCTCTCCTCCATCCACCTCTCCCTCTCTCTCTCTCCCTCTCTCTCTCTCTCCCTTTCTCCCTCTCCCTCTCTCTCTCTCTCCCTCTCTCTCTCTCCCTCTCTCCCTCTCTCTCTCTCTCTCTCTCCCTCTCTCTCTCTCTCCCTTTCTCCCTCTCCCTCTCTCTCTCTCTCCCTCTCTCCCTCTCCCTCTCTCCCTCTCCCTCTCTCTCTCTCTCCCTCTCTCTCTCTCTCTCTCTCTCTCCCTCTCTCCCTCTCTCTCTCTCTCTCTCTCTCTCGCTTGCTCCCTTTTTGCCTCTTCTCTATTCTCACTCCACTGGCCACTAGAATTACTTTGTTATTATAATTCTGTTCCTCACGTCCACTTGTGTCTTAGTTGTGTCGGGGGGGATTTGTGTGGCAGACATGTCACTGGCTGGCAACGTACATATCCAAATATGTCCCCCTACAGCCTTCATGCTGCATAGTTATTCCCCCCACCATCACCCCCAACCCCCTCTCCACTGCCACCCACCCCCACCCACCTTTAGCTGTGAGGTCAGTATAGAAGTGGCAGGAGAGAGTGTCACTTTCAACAATAAAGAACAAGGAGGTGGAACAAATGTGTGAGAGTCTCTCTGAGGACCCTGTGTGGCACAGGGAGACTTTAAGTACACATCTAATCTCCTTATCGTGTTGTTTATGCGTGAAGAAAGTGATTATGACTCCTTCAGATCCCTCTGCAGGTGGCAAGCACGATGCCTGTGATGTGGAGAAACACATTCGTCTGCAAGATGGTATTGTTGCTTTTTTGTATTCGTTCCTGCATGCAGCGAGACACTTCTGGTGTCTTAAACAAACATGTTTTTTCCGACTGGCTCTCCTCTGCTCTGCACGTGCGCACAGGAATCTCAAGGTGCACGTGTGATTGAATGCACAAGCGAGTAATCAGTCGTAAATGAGCAGCATGGTGGATTCAGCTGATTAGATGAAGGAGGCGGGGGGGGGGGTCGGGGGGTGCGCGGGGTGGGGGGGGGGTGTGGGGGGAGGGAAAAGTCATCAAAGGAGTCTGGGTATCCGGTCAGTCTCTCGCTCTGCATTCCTCTACTTCCCATCGGCAGCTGCCGCGGTTGCTCCGGAGGTTGGCAGGGGGATTGGCGGCGGCGGGTAGGGGCGTGAGGGAGGACGGTGTAGTGAGGAGGGTTGCCGGGTTGCCGGGTAACATTCTGCTGCGTGCCTGCCCTACACAAGCCGTTAATCGTCGGGGGTTGCCATGGCGACCGGAACGCCTCCATGGCAACACATGGGCAGAGACAGGTGCAGTGGTACCACAAAGCCATTTGTCTGGTGAGCGAGAGGGAGAAAAAAAAACAAGAAAGGAGAAAAGACTGGCACTTAGCGCAAGGAAATGCTTTATCGCCCCTAGCAACGCCTGCCCTCCACCTCCCCCACATGGACACGGAGAAGTGAACCTCCTTTCATATCATCACTTTGTTATTAATTGATACTTCATAATAACCATTCCCCATCCACTGTGTCTTGGCTCAGAAGGATTTGTTAAGTTGGATTTGTTAAGGGGACCATGTGAGGGCCATTAACCTAATGTTTTTCCTCATCGCTCACAACAACAGCAAAAAAAAGAGACATAAAAATAAAAAAAAAGACACATAAAAATAAAAAAAAAGAGTGGCATAATTCAGTTCATCCATAAAAGCTGCCGGAGGGAGCATGCGTGTGCAGGCTTTCTCCTCTCTCATTACGGGAAACGAGTCAAATTCAGGCTGCGCCGTGCACCTGCCTGAAGCACTGATGTGTTCCAAATTCAGTTTTCATGTACCAGCTGACCCTCTAATTCATTAGGGCCCAGTGAGCTGCAAAGCACTAATCTGGATTTGATGCTCTTTGACTCAGTTCACTGTAAATTCCAGCCCCCTCGCTCTGATGGGAGATGAAGTAGAGGAGAGGAGTAGAGAGGTAGATTAGAGCGTCAGGAAACAGAGTGAAAGGGTAGAGTGGTGACAGACTCATCTGGGTGGAGGGGAGTAGAGGGTAAATGTAGTAGCAGTCAGGTGGTAGGTGCTAGGGCATAATGTATAGAAGTGCTAGGGCATAATGTAGTATAGAAGTGCTAGGGCATAATGTAGTAAAGAAGTGCTAGGGCATAATGTATAGAAGTGCTAGGGCATAATGTAGTAAAGAAGTGCTAGGGCATAATGTAGTATAGAAGTGCTAGGGCATAATGTAGTATAGAAGTGCTAGGGCATAATGTATAGAAGTGCTAGGGCATAATGTGGTATAGAAGTGCTAGGGCATAATGTAGTATAGAAGTGCTAGGGCATAATGTAGTATAGAAGTGCTAGGGCATAATGTATAGAAGTGCTAGGGCATAATGTATAGAAGTGCTAGGGCATAATGTAGTAAAGAAGTGCTAGGGCATAATGTATAGAAGTGTTAGGGCATAATGTAGTAAAGAAGTGCTAGGGCATAATGTAGTATAGAAGTGCTAGGGCATAATGTAGTATAGAAGTGCTAGGGCATAATGTATAGAAGTGCTAGGGCATAATGTAGTATAGAAGTGCTAGGGCATAATGTAGTATAGAAGTGCTAGGGCATAATGTAGTAAAGAAGTGCTAGGGCATAATGTAGTATAGAAGTGCTAGGGCATAATGTATAGAAGTGCTAGGGCATAATGTAGTATAGAAGTGCTAGGGCATAATGTAGTATAGAAGTGCTAGGGCATAATGTAGTAAAGAAGTGCTAGGGCATAATGTAGTATAGAAGTGCTAGGGCATAATGTATAGAAGTGCTAGGGCATAATGTAGTAAAGAAGTACTAGGGCATATTGTAGTATAGAAGTGCTAGGACATAATGTATAGAAGTGCTAGGGCATAATGTAGTAAAGAAGTGCTAGGGCATAATGTAGTAAAGAAGTGCTAGGGCATAATGTATAGAAGTGCTAGGGCATAATGTAGTATAGAAGTGCTAGGGCATAATGTAGTATAGAAGTGCTAGGACATAATGTATAGAAGTGCTAGGGCATAATGTATAGAAGTGCTGGGGCATAATGTATAAAAGTGCTGGGGCATAATATATAGAAGTGCTAGGGCATAATGTATAGAAGTGCTAGGGCATAATGTATAAAAGTGCTGGGGCATAATATATAGAAGTGCTAGGGCATAATGTAGTAAAGAAGTGCTAGGGCATAATGCCAGTAGAGCTGTTAAGGCGCCATCCTTAAATTATTAGACTGGATGGAAATTCCGCTCATATTAATTTGTCTGTCTAGACTAGAATGTGGTGGAAAAGCTCCGAGAAGCTGGTGTTTGTGGACTGTCCTGACTCTGTGAATGGGATGTGTGAGGAAAAACTGAGGCACTCTTCCCCACTTTTCCAACCAATCATCAGCATTGAGTCAGGAGCTGTATTGGGTTAGGTGTTGACTTCAAATATCAACAACACCAGAATGGAGGACTGCACCTCTACTAATGTTTGGAGGTGAGGGTAGCTAAGGAGGTGTAAAAGTGTAGCCTAATGGTAGGCTAGCACTGACGTAGTAGTAAGGTGGGGTGGGGTAATAACAGGGTGGTTGCATTGAGCTTCAGTCAAGCAGGTATTTAAGGAAGTGGGGAATGTTATTAGCATAGAAGAAGTAGCACCCATTGAGGGCTATCTTTAAATATATGTTTACATATATGGTTGTTTTGACACTGTTTGCCTTTGTCAAGTGTTTCCATTAGCTGTAGCTGTAGTGGAGGAAAGGAGTGTGTGTAAGGGTCCTGTCGTGTTTTGTTTTCCCTGTTTAGTGTTTTCCTTCATGTCTGCTCCTCTTGTTTACTTCCTGTGTCCTGTTCCATGTGTTTCTTTGTTTGTTTTGCCATGTGTTTCTGTTCCCTGTGCCTGTCCGCCCCTCACCTGATCTGCGTTAGTCTGTTAATTATGGTTTCCACCTGTCTTGTTTTACCTTGTTCATTGTCCACCTGTGCCCTGTTACCCCTGTGTATTTAAACCCTCTGTCTCCCCTCAGTCTTGGTCGGTTATTAGTCTATGTTTAAAATAAAGATTCTTGCAACTCTGAAGATTGCCTTGCCGTACTTTGCCCTACGTTTGGGTCAAGCCCTTGCAAGTGTGTGTGTGTGTGTGTGTGTGTGTGTGTGTGTGTGTGTGTGTGTGTGTGTGTGCGCGTGTGCGCGTACCGCGTGCGTGCGTGCGTGCGTGCTGTTAAGTAGTCATATAGGCATACGCTCTTGCAAGGATCACTTCACCCCCAGACAGCAGCGATGTGGGGAAAAAATGGTACCAGTGGTGTCTCTCTCCAGTGCGATGTAATGACTATAATCAGTGATCACGGTGGACGGAATGCCCACACCGCACTGGCCTGCCAAATGCCAGCGTTGGCTTCTCTCAGTGGCTCTCTGGGGGTAAATTTGCCACTTGAGCAGATGATTGGCCGCCTGTCTCTCCCTTCCTCCGCTCATCCATCCCCTTATCTCTTCATTTCTCTTCATCTCTCTTCATCCCCTTCTTTTATTTGCCCCTCTCTCCACACCCCCCCCTGTCTCCACATCCTCTCTAATGACCTCATAAATTGATGAATGGCAGTGATTTCCCGCTGGTCTGATATGGGGTGTTGAAAGAGAAAAAAAAAAACACATCATGGTTTTTTTGTATTTTCATAAGCTGATAAAAGAAAAGTGGATAATGGTTTTGATTTTTTTTTGTATTCTCATAAGCTGAAATAGACAAAGAGCAGAAAAATGCCATTTATCATAAACAATGAATATCATAGTTTTATTGTTATCTTCTGTAATGAGACGGGTCTCCGTTCTGGACCAGATTTGGCCCTGGTATACCTGCTGCTGCCGGGTAGTAATCTAAGAGTGTTTTTATCTCTCTCTCTCTCTCTCTTCTTTCTCTTTTGTATCTCTCCCTCTCCCCCAGTACGCCTCTGTGGTCTGGGAGTCCACTCTTCAGGAAGAATGGAGGAGTTTTGCTGCAAGGTACGGTGCCTCTGGCCGTTTCCACTTGTACGCCTGCTTTGTTATGCGAATAAATCTGCCCAGCTCCTTGAGAACAAAAACTGCCAAATTTAGGCAACTCGCTCCACGATATGACAGAGAGTGAATGTTTGAAATTCAAAATGAGTGACCACAATCAGAATAGCCATTTCTCTCTCTTGGCAGTATTCCGGTTTCATTTTTTTTTTGTGCCACTTCTAACACTCCCCCATCCCCCCCACCAAACACACACACACACACACAAACATACACATACACACCAATTCCACTCTTTTTAGATAACTCTGCGCGTCTCCCAGGATTTCTTTCAGTCCCTGGTGGCTTCGCAGGCAGTTTAAATGGACATTCAATCCAAATCAGAGTGCTCTCGGAGCAAACAGTGGAAGGCAGCAGAGACGTTAAATGGAGGGAAATGGATACATTAGCCGTCTGAAGTGCATCCTCTTTCAGGTTCCTTCGCTCCTGATAATGGAATAATGGGCCTGAGAGCCGCCGAGGAGAGTGTGTCTAAAACGTGGCCGGCTCTCTCTCACTCTCCCTCTGTGGGGTCGGCTGCTTTGACCGATATGTCTGGCTCTGCTGACTAGAGGGCTGGCTCGCTTGTTGACTGGAGGATGCTTGGAGGGCACTCCTGACTGGTGTTGGGGTGTGTGTTGGTTGGGGGGGGGGGGTCATCAGGCTGTGAGGGGTTAGCTTCATCCAGTTAGCATCGGCTATTTTGGTATGGAGACATTTGTTTTCCATTGGCTGCACAAGTGTGGCCAATCAGTGTCGGGGTTTGGTTACTGTGGTCATCATGGGACATTTGCTGGTCAAATGATTGGCACTTCATGGTTTTGATGCCAGCACTGAGCTTTCTAGGCTGAAGTAGCTAGCATAGCATATGGCCCATTGAAAAGAGTGGGAGTTGGAATCCATCACTAGCTTCAGGTCTGTATAATACCTCCAGGCTCTCAACAGTACACTGACGTGGGAAGATCTGCCTCGCTTTGATTTGCTCGGACTAGCTTTGGTCATGGGGAAGGAGGTGGAGGATGCCTCCCTTTTTCCATTTTCACTTCCTCCCTCTGTCCCTCTCTTTTTGCCTTTCTCCCTCTCTCTACACTGTCTCTTTCTTTCTCTCAGTTTTCCTGTCTCACTATACAGTACATCTCTTTCTCTCACTTTCTTTCACTGGCTCCCTTTCTTTGCCTTTTTTCTCACTCACTATCTCTCCATATCGTTTTCCCTTTGCCTCTCTTTCTACCTCTCTCTTTCACGCACACTTTTGTGTACCTCTCCTTCTCCCTCTTTCTTTCTCTCTCTCTCACACACACATCTCCAGCAGAACTCATCAAGCCATTTCAGATGCAGAGAGGCTTCATCCCTCAAACAAACTCCAGAGACTTCCTCCTCCCTGCCTGCCTGCCCTTTCTTACCAGCCAAACCGCTTTGAAGTTAGGCTAGCAAAAATGTCTTTTTATTTTCCCCACGGAAAGCCCCAGGATGTGACACACACACACACACACACCAACACACACACACACACACACACACACACACACACACACACACACACACACACACACACACACACACACACACACACACCAACACACACCAACACACACACAAATACATGCCTGCACCCCGTGCCTCTCTGCACACTTGATAGTGTGTTCTGTGTGGTTGTGTAAGCCCGACGCTCCCTGTGCCATGTGGAATCGCTTAGTAATCTCTGCAGAGAAATGAAGTGAAGACTGATTACACACGTCCTTGTCTGGACAGAGCTGAAGGGAAGACAAGACCCAACAGTGAACGCACAAACACACAGCACACTGAACCCCCCCCCCCCCCCGAAGCACACACACACACACACACACACTGTTCTAAGGAATCTATGACACATCCCTGCCCTGTCTACACAGCGCTAACTCTTTTCCCTGTGTACAAACTCAGAAGTGCATATGTAGAGGACGGGATATGAGGTTGTCCTTGAAGTGTGTACTGAGTAATGGGCAGCGGGGAGTACCTGTGCTTGTAGCCAGCTGCTATGTGTCCAGGAGGCACACTCACACATATAGACACAGGGCCGTGTCCAGGAGGCACACTCACACATATAGACTCAGGGCCGTGGTGGCCACGGTGGACGGGGAGTGGGTTGTTGTGTTATGCAGGGCCATGTCGAACGCGGCCTGGAATTTCCTGTCGGGCGCGCGGGGCTGATGCATGATCTACCTCTCTGTGGCATGCGGAATGGGGGAGAGCGGTTGCTGCGGCAACGGCCGGCCAGGCTTCAGGAAGGGTTGAAGAGGAGGGGTGTGTGTGGGGGTGGGGTGGGTCTGTGTGTGTGTGTGTGTGTGTGTGTGTATGTATGGTGGGGGTTGAAGTAACCTGGTAGAGTCACACTATGAACTGCTGAGAGAAAGATGGGACTTTTCTGTGGTTTGTCATTCTTGTAAAATGCTTCTGCTTTACTGACAGATATACACAGCCGTGATGATGTCACTGTGCAGTCATCTTAGCCTTAGTCATCTAAGATCATCTAAAGAGATATAAACTACACCAAACTGCATTACTGCTATTTATAGTTGCCTGTAGAAACCTCTAATGTTAACTGTTAGCATCTTCCAAACCAGAATGCACTACTATTACGAAGTGTGATACAGTAGCTCTATGAGTTGGCTATTTAGTAAGTCCTATCTTATTTATTTGGGTCATTCCTAACTGCATGTTCATTTCTCTCCAGTTCCACAGAGGGTGATCCAAAATGGCTCCCGTGTGTCGAGCCAGGGCGTGTTTCCAGTGATCCGACCTCTTCACATCAGCCCTGTAGGGAGCAGAACCTCAGCTATGAGGTGAGCAGGAGCGGCCTAATAGCACACACAGACACACACACACACACACGCACACACACACACACACACACACACACACACACACACACGGAAACATATCAATTCATATCAATTCATATCATACATAATATCATACAGAAACACCCCCCAACTGACACATAAGTCTTAGATGAATAGAAAAGCCATGAGTCTCCACCTCAGACAGCAGACTGTGATGGTTTAGCAGACATAAACCATCACAGTCTCGCTGTGCTGCAGAACCCCCCCATCCTGCCCCTCTCCCAATCATGGGGCGAGGTGGGGTGGAACTCCCATCCTGCCCCTCTCCCAATCATGGGGCGAGGTGGGGTAGAACTCCCATCCTGCCCCTCTCCCAATCATGGGGCGAGGTGGGGTGGAGCTCAGTTTCCATCATGAAAGAAACATACTGCATGTCTCCTGACCGTCCGGAATGTTTAATGGAACTGAGTGCACAACTCAGACCTGGCCCTCAGGAGATGATGGGGGGGGGGGTGTGAGGCTATATGATGACAGCTCAAGCTCAGACAGCCGGCTCTGGTGCGGCTCTGGTGCGGACTCGGTGCTGGTCTGGCGTGACTCAGCTGATGTAGAGTTCCTAAAGGTGTCTGTGCCAATCACCACTTATCTGATTAGGAATCCCTAGCACTTTGTTATATACCAAATGTTTTACTTGTCTTATTTTTCTAACATGTCTTACTCAGAGCTGAGTTCCTGTGTCAGTAAAACCGTTTGACTTGTGGGGTATTTATTAAAGATGTAACATGTAGTTTTTGTTGTCCAACAAATGGGGCAGTAGTATTCTTGGTCTCAAATCAGATGACAACATTACACATGGCATCTTTAACATGCTGAAACCGCAACACCTTACATAATGCTCTCTATCTGTTCTCAGGTCAGCCCTGGGTGACTTCCTCACCAAGGGAACTGGCAGCCTGCTCAGCGACTCCGCTTCGGCCAGTGACTCGGACGCGCAGGAGGACCACACCTACAGCAGCGCCAAGTCGGCCCAGTCGCCCGAGCACCAGGGCACCTCTCCGTCCTCCTCCTCCTCCTCCTCCTCCCTCGAGTCCTGTCGAGACGACATCATCAAAGTGAAGGTCATGGACGCCGGGGAAACGGTAGAGGTCAAGCAGGAGGTCAAGCAGGAGCCTCAGGACATTCCTCTGGACGGGGGCATCACCTCCTCCTCCCAGCAGCTGCAGCATCAACAGGCGGCACTGAGAAGGAGGGTGCTTTGGGTCAAAGGTCGCCAACCGCGGACGCCCGGCGACACGCTGCCGCTGAAGAAGAGGCGCGCTGCGGAAAAGCCGCCCGACAGCGACGACGAGGAGATGAAGGAGGCGGCAGGGTCACTACTACACCTGGCTGGCGTGCGCTCCTGCCTCAACAACATCACCAACCGCACAGCCAAAGGCCAGAAGGAGCAGAAGGATAAGGAGGCTCAGAGGAACTAGCAAACACAAAAAAGCAAAAAAAGGAATAGTTAAAAAAAAAACAGAAAACAAAAGTAATACGTGGAGGTCAAAAAAAGGAGAGAGCATTTTTCTTTCTCTGACAGATTTTAAAAGTTTTGTTTATTTTTATTTCCAGGATATCAGGTCAATTCTACTTTGTGGCAATATTCGAGAAAAAATCACTGTTTCCCTTTTTTGTTTTGAAATTCTATTTTATACAATATATTATCATACGTGTGTACAAGTTTGAGTGAAATAGGTCTGAATGTATGCCTGAACATGTAAGTGTGTGTGTGTGTGTGTGTGTGTGTGTGTGTGTGTGTGTGTGTGTGTGTGTGTGTATTAGTATGTGTGCATGTGTTTGTGTGGGTGTATGTATGTGTATGTTTGTGTTTTACGTTTGTCTCTGCAAGAGGATAAAAGCCATATTGTGGATGTCATCATTTAGAAATCCTGCTTTGTGTCTATATGAATTAGGTCATAAATGTTATTCAGGCTCTGAGCAGAAGCTGAGAAACACAGCAACTGGCAAAGTTGTAGCAATTCACCCAACCGGTTATTTAGACAGGAACACTATTTTTTCAGATGTTACTTGCTGCTCAAACAGGAGTGCCAAAGACAAAAATACTACAGGAAGAAGACACAGATAGATAATAACATGCTACCATGTGCTGTTAAGATCACAGAATTAGTGCAGATGACTATAACAGAACCTATAGCTACATTGGAAATTCCCATAAGAAATTAGGTCCAGTGCATTGTGTTTAAAGGACAATGTCCGTATTGTCAAGGGTCGAGTCTCAATACTTTCCAAGTCTTTTCATTGGTGCAAATGAGCTCAGTGTCTCAGTGCAGGAAATAATGTGTGTATATGGCTGTGTAGTTGTGAGCAGAATGCATGGGGTCAGAGGCAATATTAATATCATTTCATCACATCTTGTGTAGATTATTCCCATCTTTATGTCTGTGATCAAGTCAAACACTCAGATTGAATGATAAGTGACACTAAAGCCTACGTATCATGTTACAATATCGTTGTGTTGGACTGTTTGGTTGGTCACTTTGATTTTATTTCTAGTCCTCAAAACAAACTAAGCAATTTTTGTCCTTTCCGGACAACACTGAACATTGTACAAAGTTAGAAAATGTTTCTTGTCTTTTCTTTTTCGTAAGGTAAGGCAGTTTGGCCTATGGGGTTTTCTGAGTTGCAATGCATGGGCACCTGTAAATAAGATTGAAAAAGTATTTTTTTTTCAAACCATGTAAGATAATAATGTATTTAGCATGAAGCATGACTTATTTTCATATAACTATGAATCCTATACAGAGGCTTCCTCAGTTCTTATATGCGTTTTACTTTTTTCTTGTCATCAAGTGAACAATTTCTCCTTTAAAGCAGGCACTTACCAATAACACTCATTTAAAGCAGGCACTTACCAATAACACTTCTTGTCAGAAATGTCACTCTTTGATAAGAGGCTCTGTTTTCAGTGTGCTAAAACAGAGCCCTCTCTCCTACTTGAGTCACACAGTATGTGTATAAATGTGTGTGTGTGTGTGTGTGTGTGTGTGTGTGTGTGTGTGTGTGTGTGTGTGTGTGTGTGTGTGTATGTGTGTGTGTGTGTCCACTTTGTACACCCTTTAACTTTGTGCCTGCCTTATATATATTTGGGTGTCTTTGACCAGTGTTTTTTTTTTAAAGAGACATCTTTGAATTTCTAATTTATAAAAGTGTTTTACTATGTTTGTTTGCTGTAAATGTGTGTATGTCACAAAACTTCCTCCTCAAATGGCTCACTTATATACTGACTGCATAAATAGCAGTTTAAGAGTTTGACAAACAAGCAACAGTTGTGCTGACATTCACAACATAGGGTGGTGTGCTTGTGTATAAAAACATCACCGTGTCGAATTTAGTGATCAGGTTAAAGCTATGCTACATATTTAATATGTCACTGAAGCAATTTTCCAGTACGTACAAAGTGGATGATGTACAACTAGTTTCAAACATAATCAGCAAATATGGAATGTGAATCAGAGTGTGCAAGATATATCTGTACACCCCCGATATGTTGGGCGTTTACCTTGAGGTTATTACAATACATGCAGCTGTACAAAAAAAAGATGTTATAATTTGTTGTGTCATTCTAGTTGCACATAAAGGTGAAAACTTTAGAGGAATGTTTTGGTGGTCAGGTAGTGTGGTTTCAGTGATATCCAGTCAATTTCGGTCCATCAAACATACACTCAGTTTGGATGTTTCCTTAAAAAAGACATACAACAATGTGGAGAAACACAGCAATTTAGTTTGCGTTGTAAAATATACACTTAACCCAGTCTGGTTGCATTACTTGTCTGTGGCTGTGGGGATTGAGGGTGCTGACAGAATGTTAGGGTCAGATTGTCTCTGCCTTGGGTGTCTTTGCACACAGTCATTTCCTGTCAAGTTTGTTATGACACTTGAAGTCAGCATGATCACGCTGTCAATTCAGGCACTTATCTGTACATGGACACCAAAGTTGACAGTGGGATTTTGCTCTTTAAAGGGGAACGTCTGCAGTTTGATCTGGGTCATTGTTGAGAAAAAGGGAGGGTGGAGTTTAGAAAGCCTGACGTTGGAAGATGGAAGTAAATTTCACTGCCTCAAATATCCAGAAAATTCGATTCTTCAATTGTATCCAATTTGCCAAACTCCTGTGTATAAAAAATACAGTTTATTTGTTGTTTTAGTCACTGCCAATCTGGTGAATGCTTAGGATGGGCTCCACCTTAGAGGAAGCAAATACAAAAACATAAGGCACTCTAAGGCTAGTTCAGAATGGAGGTAGCACATCCTTTCCACTATGTGCAATCACATTGCCAAAGAACAGTCTAGAAATATATCATAACTGCTTGTAAATATCACACTTGTCTTTTATGTGACAATAAATGTTATGTTTCTTCCTTTTTTTATCCAGATACTTACAATAATGTTTATGTAATGTATTGTCTTCCAGTTGCAATAATAAAAAAAATGAGTTTGAAGAGTGGATTAGTTGGTGTGTTGTGTTTTATATAGGCCGATTTTGGTCAATGAACTGATCTGTTCAGTGCTTAGGTATTTGTGAGCTATGTAATTCATAGGTTTTCAGTGTCATGCAAGCTATACCAGAGCAAGACACTGTCATGTTTTCTTGTTGCCATTTTGGAATGTTGTGCCCCAGAAGCCCATTCATAATTAAAAGGCAAGACAGACTTAATCACAAGCCACTACATCCATGCTCTCATGGCCCACCACCGGAGACTGTTCTGTTGCTATGCAACTACAGAGGAGGAAAAAGCTCAGACATTGCTCACTTGATATGTTTATGGCTTCCATCATTCCATTAAGATGCCAGCACTCTGACTTTTTCAGTTTTTATGCAAGGGATTTACACAAGGCAATCTGTATCATTCAACAATGATATCAAAAACTACGGTGAGTTATGCTCACAAACAATGATGGAACGTCGATCACTGTGGCATCTTAAACTCATATTCAAAGGTTTTTTTAAGTGATAACAAAACTGAGAAATAGCATAATTATAAGCAATAAGTAATTTCAGCCGATGTTTTTTTTTTATCAAATGGGCAGTTTAACATCACACAATCATAATATATAACCACACATGTCTTACACTCTGATAAGCAATGAATGCTTTATTAGCCAGACTAAAGACTGCAAAACTGCTTAATGATGGAATGAGAACCAAGCTCTGAAATTTAGATCACCCCCTCCCCACTTTGTCCACTGAGACAAGTTTCCATGGTGATGGTGGTGGAGGCAAGGTGCTTTGTCAGTTTTCATTTAGCTGTTACTGGTATAGTCATTCCAGCTTCACAGTAAGCTTCCATCACACATGGTTTGGAAATGTGTGAGATTTTTAAATATCATGAACTGGATTATGTCCAGCCTTTCATTAAATTTAATTGAGAAATGTTGACTTCAAAGGACATATTTCAATGTCTTAATTAATGAATCTTGAAGAAATATTAAGATGAAAAGTAAATATTACAGATCAAAATAATAGCTTTAATAGGACACAACATATCAACATTAATTATTGACTTAAAATATAAGCTATTTAGTTAACTAATTTGCTATAATCACCAAGTTCTAAACCAGGCTATTGAAAAATTCAGTATGGCCTAATATTCAAAAATGGGTCATTATGTGTTTGTGATAACCATGAACAAGGATTGTCTGCTTATTAGACTAAAAGACGACCACTTGTCTAACTTCAGTTTCTTATACTACCATTTTCCATATCCCATTCTTCAGTCCCCTGCAGAGACCTGTTCGGGGGGTTCAAGAGGTTGATTTTGACTGCAATTCTTTAGTTGGACCAGAATATTCCTGAATACCATCTCTGTTAGGTATCAGGGTTTAGCCTTTTTTTCTAGGTTTAGCAGCACTTTGGGTGTAGGGATAAAATCAGAACCATACCATGTGTACTCCTAGCGCCCCTCAGTGGTTAACCATTTAAACATAAAATGGCATGTTCATTTGAGAGCCCATTGGCGTAATTTAGGCTTTGCCTGATTTATGTTTTGAAGAGCGACTTAAAGCCAATGGATCCAGTAGCCTAGTAGGAGAAAACAGGAGTTTTTCCCATTTTATTTATTTTGCAATTGTATGTGCACATTCTTATAACCTGAGCTACTGTGCCCAGTCAAGTTTAAGATAGTTATAAACTGAATAGGCCTAGGTTTAATGATTTCTGACAGAATTATTGCACGTATGCTATAATCAATTTAAAATTAGCTAAATCTTCAGATGCAGGTATCGTTAGCAATATCCTACCAATCATAGGCTTAGATTGTAGGCTCTACACGTTTCTTTCACACGTGTAGAGAATGTGAGGCAAGGCAGCTTGTAAATAAACACATTTAAACTAATAAAATGGAAACTGCATTTCCCAATAACCTCCTCTCTGCCTCTTTCAGATGACATGGGCAAAGGAATAAATCCCGCGATAATTTGCGGTATGACCGGATTGACCCAGCCCTATGTCTCGCGCATTCGCAGCTCCATCGCTCAGTATATAAAGGAGGACAACGACGGGGAGAGGACGGCTGGGAAGGTGCAGCCCTGGAACTGTGCATAAGACCGTAAACATCTGTGTTTTATTTGTAAAAGTTATACCGGCTACTTTTAAAATAGTCACTTCAATGTTTTAGAGTATTTTTTTGCTTTTGCTCTTTGTCCTCGCTTGTTTTTCGTGTGATTTTACACAACGCTAGTAATGGCGAGCTCGGCTAACTCGAACCCAGTGGTAAGGATCAATCTAAGACAAGTGTAGACACTAGGCAGTCAGTGAGACTAGCTAGCTGTGCAATGGCAAATGGTGTCTTTTCAGCCATCGCTTTGGTGTTGAATCAAATCAGTGAAATACGATTGCAGTTTGTCAAACCCTCTTGAAGTTGGTTTTAATAAAAGTGGTAGCCATCACAATCGGCCATTTTACCTTCGCTAACCTATTTTGAAACCACACAGTCCTTGTAGTTAACGTTACGTTACAGCTGGCAGCAAGCTGGTCATGGCGTACTGGGGACGCAAATTGATTAGCTAGTAGCAATGATTTTTAGAGGGAAACTGGTTAACGTTAGTGGGTTATTAGGTGCTTTGGTGACAAAGATTGTGAAGCTGGAATATCGTTTCGACTATTTCAACTAATTTTGGCAAAGCAAGGTTGAACGTAACCTTCTTGCTTAAATCTTAGATATGGTTTTCATACTAACGTAGTGGGAAGTTTTCCCCCACATTGTTCTGTGGATTGACGTTAGCTGTCAACTACCGTGAACGGAAATGTCCCAACTTGTTGGTATTTCCCCCCTAACTGTTTAGCGTGATGTTGACCATTATGAGCCATCAGTTTTGTTAATTATAGTCTTTGGATATCAAGGCAGAGTGTAGTAAATGTATTGACATGGTGATTGCTGTTTCACTAGCTTACTAGCCAGTTGATGTTAGCTGGCTAGCTACTTCTAGCTGTTAGCCAGCCAGACAGCCTTCGCGTTCCAGTTGGAAAGCACCTTCTCATCTGAAGCGCAGTTTCCTAAGCCCGTTTCCACAAAATTCCACTCTGCTGGCAGTGCTACTATTCCTGATAAATTTAGCTTTGGTACAAAGCTCATTTCATCTCAGTGTCTTTCAATTTCTCCACCTTTCCTTGAATACAGCTGAATAGCTTGAAACCCTCTTCATTTTGTGCGTCCACAGTAATGCACTTCACATTCACCCCCTCGTGCTATTAAAAAAGAAAACAAACATAACATGGCACTGAACTAAATAATGAGAACTAGGTCGTGCAGTGAAATCCAAAATGTCTCGACACCCTTGTGGCGTGCGTGGAAACGTTTCGTCGTAATGGCTCCCATCCCTCCACTCTCTAGGCGCTTCTGACCCTCCTCCTTTCCACCGCTTGGTTTTATACAGCCATATCGGCTCTCTAATATAGACTGCCCGGGATGGGAAGGTGCTACTCAACGCTACGTCACCGGCACTACATATAAACACCAGACTGAGCTTTAAATAGTGAGCAGACAGACTGGGAGAGGGAGGTCCATGCCGCGGACACGACAAGGCTAGTGGCCTCTGTCGTTATTTAGGTGACCATTTTCTGCTCCGGACTAGCGGTGCGGGCTTAAGGGAGCCTTTTATGGCGTCGCAGCAACGTTTTTTTTATTAGTATTTCCCGTGGCTGGGGTAGCTTCTGGTGTTTGCAACAAAGTAGCTAGCCTAGTTCAAAAGGTGGAACAATAAAATATGAGTGCCTTTACGCGGATTGGTCTCGTTTGCCATCGTTGCGCTCAAGAGCTTTTAAGCAACCGACTCGTGTTTAATGTTGCTAGGTCAGCTCGGACATGTAATAAGATATTGGCTCAAAAAGGCAAGTCACAAAGAGACCAGAAAAACTCGTCCGTCCGAGTTCTCTTTGGAAATGTGGTGTTTTGTAGCTGCTGGCGTACGTTCTGAACTACATTGTTCATGTTACCACGACAACCATTTGATGTAGACATGGTCATTAACTGTAACACGTTTACTCAAAACCACTTTCTTATTGTCCACAAACTTGTTTACCGAGAAATCCCTACAGCAAATAAAAGCGGTGTAGGCTACATGTTCTTTTATGTTCTGCTCTATCTGTCATTCTGTGTCATTTTCCGTAACCCCTACCACCACCACATTTGGTATCTTCACTGAAGTGTATGTCATAATGGTTAACACACCACAGCTAACTGAATAGCTGAGAACTACACTTAGCAAATTGTAATGAAGAACTTTAACAGTTCTCCCATGCCGTCCTTACAAGTCCCATCTGCCATTGCATAGTTTACACTGGTATTTATGTGTCAGTTGACTCTGATTGATTATGTCTACTCTTTTTTTAGCTTTGTCTATATGCTCAGCCTAACAGTTGACTCTGTGGAATGTTCTTTTATTCTATGCCCTAGCCTAAACTGTACAGGTCTGTGATTGATGATGTCATCAATGAAGTACGGGAACTCTTTCTGGATGAGGGTGTGGATGAACAAGTACTTATGGAGCTCAGAACGGTAAACAAATTGTTATAATATAGTGTTTGCCCGGTGCATTTATTTTGTATCATATAGTTTTACATTATGAAATGCAAACAGAGAAGAGCTGTTGCGCAAGGCAATTTTTTGAGCAGTTTTGTTGGTCAGTGTTCTTGAGTATTGTTCAAATGAATTACCAGTGATCTCTTAGCATTGCCTTACTTTAATCAATAGTAGGAACATTTTTATGATTAACACATTAGACTGGTTATATGGTTGTCCAGCAACATTGCTCAAAAGGTTGCCCCATGTATCGTCACCTTAAAGGAACACGCCACCCAAAATCAGTAGTAATATATGTTCTTACCTTAACTTTCACGAGTTGAGTCGTACCTCTCCCGCGTCGGTATGTGCACTCAAACGCTCTGGCGCGCGGCGCGAATGTGTTAGCATGTTGCTATGCTAGCGGGCTCTGCTGTGGCCGTAGAGAGAGTAAGATGGCATTAATCAAACACATCCACATTTTCCCTACTTAAATACAGTTGCACAAGTAGTTGATTAAAAATGTTAGGGCACACAACATAAAACGTGACGATTTTCCAAGCGAATAAACAGGAGAACTACAATGTCTGGCGCAATAGCACTTGGGAGTACTTCGACCTAGGTAGTAATATTAATTAACACCTAATTGTAGATCCTATCCACCACAGAGTTTAGAATCCATGCTTGATCGACCCCTCAGCCTCCCCCTCCCCTCTGAGCGAGAGAGAGGCACACACACTAGAGATGCGCTGATGGGCTATATTATAACATTGCTGTGTTTATATGGGATGTTTTTAATGTAGCCTATATGGGATGTGGCGCTGCTGACGTGAGGCTAGAAAGCTTTTGCCTGTTCTTTCTAGAAAGACTGATCCAATGCAGCAAATATATTAAAAGGCTAAAGTCCTACATTGGCTATGTTGTAGCCTATATCCCCAGAATATCAGCAGCAAACTCAGTCTCCGTCTTGCAAAACAGTCTCCAAATAAAACGCACATCGGCCTGTTGCCTAGCCTATTCTGTGTGCCAATATAGCCTATCGTCCAAAATGCTTGATTGCATTGCATTCTCCACATTTTTAGCTAAATTCTCATGTACCATATCAGCGTTTTTGTTCAGTGAATCTTTTGTAAATTGCTTTGGCCGTAGAGAGAGTAAGATGGCATTAATCAAACACATCCACATTTTCCCTACTTAAATACAGTTGCACAAGTAGTTGATTAAAAATGTTAGGGCACACAACATAAAACGTGACGATTTTCCAAGCGAATAAACAGGAGAACTACAATGTCTGGCGCAATAGCACTTGGGAGTACTTCGACCTAGGTAGTAATATTAATTAACACCTAATTGTAGATCCTATCCACCACAGAGTTTAGAATCCATGCTTGATCGACCCCTCAGCCTCCCCCTCCCCTCTGAGCGAGAGAGAGGCACACACACTAGAGATGCGCTGATGGGCTATATTATAACATTGCAATTTACAAAAGATTCACTGAACAAAAACGCTGATATGGTACATGAGAATTTAGCTAAAAATGTGGAGAATGCAATGCAATCAAGCATTTTGGACGATAGGCTATATTGGCACACAGAATAGGCTAGGCAACAGGCCGATGTGCGTTTTATTTGGAGACTGTTTTGCAAGACGGAGACTGAGTTTGCTGCTGATATTCTGGGGATATAGGCTACAACATAGCCAATGTAGGACTTTAGCCTTTTAATATATTTGCTGCATTGGATCAGTCTTTCTAGAAAGAACAGGCAAGAGCTTTCTAGCCTCACGTCAGCAGCGCCGCATCCCATATAGGCTACATTAAAAACATCCCATATAAACACAGCAATGTTATAATATAGCCCATCAGCGCATCTCTAGTGTGTGTGCCTCTCTCTCGCTCAGAGGGGAGGGGGAGGCTGAGGGGTCGATCAAGCATGGATTCTAAACTCTGTGGTGGATAGGATCTACAATTAGGTGTTAATTAATATTACTACCTAGGTCGAAGTACTCCCAAGTGCTATTGCGCCAGACATTGTAGTTCTCCTGTTTATTTGCTTGGAAAATCGTCACGTTTCATGTTGTGTGCCCTAACATTTTTAATCAACTACTTGTGCAACTGTATTTAAGTAGGGAAAATGTGGATGTGTTTGATTAATGCCATCTTACTCTCTCTACGGCCACGGCAGAGCCCACTAGCATAGCAACATGCTAACACATTCGCGCCGCGCGCCAGAGCGTTTGAGTGCACATACTGACGTGGGAGAGGTACGACTCAACTCGTGAAAGTTAAGGTAAGAACATATATTACTACTGATTTTGGGTGGCGTGTTCCTTTAAGTATAATATTTAGTTTCATATGTAAGGGAAAGTACACTTGCCAATATTGGGGTCTGGCAACTGCAACCTAGAGCCTGCTCTGCAATTTCATGGACAAGTCACTGAAATATGACACACTTTCCATAGCCATTGTGGTCACTCACAGCCTTGATGATGAGCAGTGGAGAGGCTGCAGAGGCTGGGTGGAAGAAGTTCCTTAAAGTGCTGCACCAAAACTAACTTGCGATCAGTCCCCGTCTCCCTCGCACACTAACTCACTCGCACCGAATTGTTCAATTATTCATCCTCATGCTCTGGCCGCAGCTTTGGGAGAATAAGCTGATGCAGTCAAAGGCAGTGGAGGGCTTCCACACTGAGGAGCAGCAAGCCCTGCAGGCTCAGCAGCAGCAGCAAGCTCAGCAAGTCCAACAGAGCCAACAGCAGACCCAGACCCAGCACCAGGTCATCCTGCCCCCACAGCAGCAGGGTGAGGACACACACAAATGCAATTAATCGTTCAGCCCTAATAGTGACCTCACTCCAACACCAAACAAGAAGGGGCAAAGTAGGCAACAGCTGTAGCCTATTCATGGGTTTCATCAGGTCCCTTGCCACAGGTGCATTAATCAAGCACCATGCAGTCTGCATTCATAATCTAGGTGCTTGATTTTATACACCTGTGGCAAGGGACCTGATGAAACCCATGAATATGATAATTTGTTATTTAGTTTCTTATAAATTATTAGTCCGCTATTCCATGTGACAGATCAACTCTATATCTGTTAGGGATGTCATACATTAAACAATGCTGCAGAAACACGAAAATATGACTTTGATATGAGTAGGCTATCGTTTGAGTTTCTTTTGATATCTAGTGCGCGATGGAAAATAATTTAAAGGAATTTAGTTGCAGTCTTCAGTCTTCTAGTTGCAAGACTTCTAGTTGCAATCCCTAGACCTTGCAAAATTATAGTCTTTGACTAGTCTATGACTTAAAAACTCGATGACTTGTCTTTTGATGGCTGGGCTTCACTTAGTCAATTTCTCAACATCTGCTGACCAGTAAAATGCAGTTTTAGGTTTAAAGTGATCTCAAAAACTGATGTTGTGTATTGCGAAACACTACAGTTATCTGACGTGAGTCATGTAGGGTGATTTTAGCAATAAATGCGGGCGCATGTGTTCTCGACATTGTTTGACCAAAAACAAAGTGAACATTTGAATTTAAAGCGTAACTCTCGCCAAAATGCAAATCAAACTTTCGTTTAAAAGCATAATTACGTCCGAAGCACCACTTTTAAGCTTGTCCGCATTGCCGTTTTCGGGTTAAATGGCCTTTTGAATGAGAATCCTAGGGGCACTACTATTTTGATACATGATCGTGTCAAAATCACTATTTTTAAAATGCTAAGAAGGCTCGACACAACATGAAACTTTGATTGAAGTGTCATCAGTGTGTCTACACATGAACTCAAGCATTGAGAACATTGTGTACACATAATTTACTAAAAAGAAAGGTTTTGGACAACTCACTCCTTGACTGGCAAGATGGCGGCGAGCAGAAAAACCAAGTAACATTCGGACGTAATTATGCTTTTAAATGAAAGTTTGACTCGGGTACATTCACAAAAATACCCTAGGATGCATTTTGGCGAGAGTTGCGCTTTAAATAAGAACTGAAATTGTATTTTATTATTGAAAAGCCAGACAGCCTTTTTATTTTAAAAATAATTATCTGTGAGTGACTGCTTCCTTTATTTAATGGAAGGTCATTAAATTCAAGCTTTCATTAGTTTTTCCTGCCCACATCATCTCTCAACACTGTCCATTTTGGCCATTAGATTGTTAAATTAGGCTTAATTTTCTGAATTGTTGATGCATCAAGGGTGTAGCTATATGTGTGTGTGTGTGTGTGTGTGTGTGTGCACATGAAAAACCCCTCCGCCTCTTCAACCCTCTTCATCTCTCCCTCCCCTGCTGTCCACAGCTCCACAGCAGCAAGTCATCGTTCAGGATCCCAAGATCCTCCAGGCCATGAATGCAACGGGAATGGTGAGTCAGGGGTTGACGTAACTGTAACACGACCAGATGACAATGGATTGGCAGACCGTTTGTTCTTCTGTAGTAATGGCTAGCGGTCCTTGCTGTCTCGTTCTTGGAGGGGGCTGTTGGTGTGACTGTGGCCGTCCAGCTGGGCATCTTGGGGACAGATGGGCGGAGGAGGGGCCCAGGAAATCGATTAGCAAGAGCCGCGGTTCTCAGACAGGATTAGGGAGCAGGTTTCCAGCTCAAAACACATCTTGCATGCTCTTCTCTTCTCTTCTCTTCTCTTCTCTTCTCTTCTCTTCTCTTCTCTTCTCTTCTCTTCTCTTCTCTTCTCTTCTCTTCTCTTCTCTTCTCTTCTCTTCTCTTCTCTTCTCTTCTCTTCTCTTCTCTTCTCTTCTCTTCTCTTCTCTTCTCTTCTCTTCTCTTCTCTTCTCTTCTCTTCTCTTCTCTTCTCTTCTCTTCTCTTCTCTTCTCTTCTCTTCTCTTCTCTTCTCTTCTCTCAATTTTCAATGGAGCTTTATTGGCATTACTCAATGAAGCAGTGTTGCCAAAGCAAACATATAACAAAACAACACAGATACAATACTTTAAAAAAAAATATATATATAATAATAATAATAATAATAACAAAATGATAATAATTAAAAAGAGAGAATAATAAATGAAATGTATAATGATACAGTATTACTATACATATTATACTGTATATTTATCAATGTGCTATCATGGGTATTGATTATTGATATAAATCAATATGGGTCACTCCCTCGATTTATGACGTGTTTATGACAGGTACTGTGCAGCTAGTTTTACACAACTTGTATGCTCTCCCAACAAGTATGGGAGCTTGTCTACATTTTCTAATAGTTCAAATTGAGGAATAATTTGGCTGAATTGAAATATTGGTTCCTGGCTGTGCTGAATTTACTGCATTCAGTGAGGAAGTGTTTTTCATCTTCTACTACTCCCTCACTGCACTGCAAACACAGCCTTTCCTCCCTAGGAAGCCAGGTTTGCCTGTGTCTTCCCATTTCTAAGGCCAGGGAGTGTTCACTTAATCTATAAGATGTTAGTAATTTTCTTTGTTTGTACTCTATAATTTCTTTTAAATAAGATGCAAATTCATAATTGGTTTTGATTTTTTGGAAACATTGCAATTTGTTCAAATTGTTCAATGTTGTTTAGCCAATATTCATAGTACTCATCTTGAGTAGTTTTTTCAATGAGTTTCAGTTTTGCCTGCATAATGTCCATTACATTTAGGTCATATTGTGCTGTTAGGTATTGAAAAGGATCACTCTCTGGGTGTTTTCGTCTTCGTAGAAGGGCACTATAATGACATGCATTGGTGTTGGAAAAAAGTAAATGATAATAAAATTTGGATGCTCTTTTCTGTATATCGGTTAAAAGAGGAAATCGGCCAAGTTCTGCCCTGCAAGCAAGATTTGATGCATGTCTGTGTACTCCTAGGATGTTTTTGCAGACTTGAAGATGAAATATTTCAATTGGGCTTTTGTCCCATGCATCATAATTGAATTGGTACTTGGTGCCCCAAATCTCACTCCCATACAAAATAATGGGCTTGATGACCGAGCCACAATCTGACTGGGGGTTGAGTTGGTATACCGATTTTTTTTATTGAGTAGTAGGCTTTACGTGCTTTATCGGTTAAGTCTTTTATTGCCAAATCAAAACTTCCTGATGATGAAATTGTCAGGCCCAAGTAATTATAGTTTGTCACCTGACAGAGCTTATCTCCCCCAAGGGTGAAGTCGTTCTTGCTCCCTTTAGAGCGAGCTTTTTTCTGAAATATCATTGGATTTATCTATATTTATTGGGAGGTTCCAGGTTTGAGAATAGTTTTCTAGAATTCAAAGGCTCTCTTGTAAACCCTCCTCACTTGATGATCGCAGTAGCAAGTCATCGGCGAATAAGAGGCATTTTAATTTCCCTCCCCCTGTAGTCCTGGATATTTCTCAATGTCTGTTGCGAGATCACTAATGTTGTTGTTGTTGTTGTTCATATCTTTGATGTCATAAGTTTTTCCTCCAATGCCATTTTCAATTAGTTTTAATGAGAGACCATCATGCCAAACTGAGTCAAAGGCTTTTTTGAAATCAATGAAACAACCAAATATTTTTCCTTTATTTTTATTGTGTACATATTTATCTATAAGTGTTTGTAAAGTATATGGTCAGTGGTTATCTCATATAGTGGTTATCTATTTCAGATAAGGACCAGAATTTTTTTTTTAATTTAGACACTTTTATTTTAAACTTAACCTTCCTTATCAATCAAAGCAAACAGGGAAAATAAATAGCAACACAATCATGAAAAACACTCAAATAAATAAATGTGCACATAAGTCTGAATGAAAAGCAGCACTGGTTGAAGCCTGGAAATATTGTAAACAAAGTAGCTTAATTTGCTAGTTCATGTGTGTTTAAGTTGAATGAATACTTTTTCTCCTTGGGACAGGCCCGTTTGAGTCTTGGAAAATACTTTTCCATTTGCATCGGGATTGAGATGATTAGAATTTAGCAGTCAATTTGAATGCAACAGTTTTGAACAAATTTGTGCAGCGTGCTGATGATGCTAACCGGATTTAATAGCATTTTAGCCAGTCGTCTTGCATGATTGTGAATGTTTCGATTAGGCCTACATGTGCATGCTGAGGAGGGATGCGCCTGTTGAGAGGGAGAGAGAGAGAGGGAGAGGGTGCACAGGGCAAGGACTCATTGAGAGTCTGTGTTGAGGTAGGCCTACAGTACTTCGATCACCTACTCTGGTAGAGTTGCACATACAAGCTACAATGCAAGATATATTTAGCCTATTTATTTATGGACAATGTAAGGCGGGAGGTGTGTGTTGCTTTTAATTATCGAATGTTCTATCGAACGTATTTTTTATTGATATCGATTACATATCTATTGCGATACATATCGCTATCGTTTTATCGCCCAGCCCTAACTGACCTGTTTCATTAAGGCATACAAATAGTCACACAGAGGTCAAACACCCAAGTCATTCTTCACCATGGGAAAGACAAGAGAATACACAACTTGAATAAGGGAAAGTGTATTGACTAAGTCAGGAAATGGGTACCTGAAATGCCCCTATATTAGTGTTACAAAAATTATTTAGAAGGTACAATGGAACTATTACAAACTCGTCTGGAAATGGACCCATGTCTCTCTTGCTAAAAATCGCTGTTGGAAACGTACAAATAAAAGTATCAAAGGATTGAAAAAAGTGAAGTGACCTCCATTTAATAGGCTTTCTTGTCATTCAACTACAAAACAAACAAACAAAGTTGATAAATGCTACTGGGACTTTGCCTGGAATCTTGTTCTATGGTAAGATGGAAATTTAGCTGTTTGCCAACACCGATTCAAGGTGGGTTTGGCGTAAATAGAATAATGACCATACTGAAGAAGAACCCCATTCCTAAATGTAAGTTTGGTGGAGAGTCTATGCAGGGCTCCACATTAATGGTTGCCAGGTTGCCGTTGGCTACCAAATTGTTACAAGTGGCAACCAGTTTGTCACCCCTGGTTGCCCCTGTGACAACCACATTTGGTTCGCTTTGTCAACCAAAACCTCATGCCTAGTTGCCAAACTGACAACCACTTTTAAAAGTTAACGTTGAGCCTTGCTGTGATATTCTGGGACACTTTTTTTAATACAAGAAGAGATATCCGCACACTGTATCTAAAGCTCCCAGTTTAATGGTGGATGATACACAACGTTTCGACCACTCAGGTCTTCGTCAGGTGTAAACCAGAACAGATGCAGGGTAAGGGTATATATAGCCATTGTAGAGGGCTGGGTGGAGTCCAATTATTCTAACATCCCATCTAAACGTCATACAAAGAGGTGGGACAAGTCACATAAAAACGAGTCACACTGATACACTGATTTAAACAGTTAAAAAAAACCTTCTCTGTTAGTGAACATAATAATGTTGCCATTTCATGGCTCATAGTTAGCAGATCTCTAGCCTGTCAACATTATGTAAACATATTCGGTTACCCACATCTGTTTGCAAGGGTCATCCCCACACCATCAACAAATATAGCAATACTGAAATCCATGTCCTGGACTACCCAATCCAATTGCAATATATAGCAAAGAAATAGTCTAGAAGAAAAAAAACAAAACACTTTTTTTAATCCAAATGCCCTGAGAGCCTCATTAGGGTTCATGGAATCATGAACTCCATGAAATGCCTGGACATTTTAAACCCAAATCTGGATGTCTCTGCCAAAACCCTAAAAGTAGGTCATGATCAGCTAACAGCAAAAATAGTTTATTTTCATTGTGGATCTTGTGAAAGATGGCATTTGTATACCTCTTCTTGTCCTGGCCTTTACCAGGGGTGCCAATTAATGTGGAGGGTGTTGTATATTCCATTAGTTGTAGCCATTGGTGTATGTGCCAGTTAGTTACTGATTTCCTCTGAGTCTTGCATTTCTTTGAATTTATATGAATTTATACTGAGCTGAACTAAATAAATCGGTATATGATTTAACGTGAGTTTTCCCTCTTAATTATTGTCAGAGACTTTCTGACATCCAGAATAGACATCTAGAATCCTTTCTATATGAATGAATAGAGAGACACACTCATATATTTGTTAATATGAGTTACATGTCAGCTGTAGAACAGGAAGACCTCCTATTGGTTTTATAATGTCCGTTAACACAGCCACACTCCAACTCAATCTATATTTGTTCACCCCATGCGGTTTATGTGTAAGCATAAAGTGGAGCACTTGCTAATATGTGCTCATGTGCTCATATGTGTGTTTTTTTTGTCTGCGTTGTCCTTTCTACAGAGTGCAGCTGCAACCGCAGCCACACTGGCTTTGCCCACAGGGGTAGGACCGTATCAGCAGCTCATCACCAGTCAAGGTAATTCACACTCACCAGGGCGTGATGATGATGATGATGTATCAGTAGTGCCCATGTATTGTGTTTATGTGGTCTCCATGGCCTGGTACACATGGGGATTGGGGAAATTGCAGCCTTAATATAACATGGTGTCCCCAGTATAGACATCACCATCACCTTGCACTAATAGGATTATGCTAGAAGACTAGAAGAATCAATGGCCTTTGTATAGTTTGTCTTTTTATTTATATATATATATATATATATATATATATATATATATATATATATATATATACATATATATATATACATATATACATATACATACAATTTTAGTTTTGGGAGTGTTAAGGTTTTGAGCAGGGTGAAATAATTTGACTAGGGTTGTTTTGATTTCATAATTAAGGGTGCCAGTGCGATTCTAGTCCAGTAAACTATTTGACAAAAAGCCTTCAGTCTTCACACATACTCCTGGCTCTGTAAATTGGTAACTGAGAAAGTGGCATTATCAGAATTGCTCAGCGTGTAATGTTTAATGAGTTATTTTTTTGCCTCTCAAGGATGTATGCATATGTCTCTTGTGGGGAAGAAAATCTGTTGAATGCCACTATTGTTATATAGACATATTGTATTGCAAAAATACCATGAAATATTCTGATCACCCTAATGTAAACCCACTCCCATGGTCAGGTCAGATCCTTCAGGTGGTGAGGGCGGCAAACGGAGCTCAGTACATCATCCAGCCTCAACAGCAGGTGGTGCTACAGCAGCAGGTTCTCTCTCAGATGCAGCCAGGAGTGCAGGCCCCCGTCATCCAGCAGGTACCCACCACTCTGATACAGCTAACGTTACATCCAGCCACTTGCAGAGACATGGGTTTGAAATGCTACATTTGCTTTGGAAACCTCTAGTGTGTTAGAGCTGCCTGTGTAAAAATAGCTCTGTTATGTGCAATTATGTGTTTGTGGGTTTGTCCATACCTCAACTCTCATTGCGCAAGACCTTGCTTCACACTAGGTCTGACTATGCTTGTTGTTTACAGCAGCTCTTAAATGCTATGGACCAGTCTAATGTCATACCTCATGTTTCCTTGTGCAGGTCCTTACCCCACTACAAGGAGGCATCCCCCAACAACCAGGGGTTATCATCCAGCCCCAACAGATAGTCCTCGCCGGGAACAAAGTACAGCAGAATGCACAGGTATGCTTTAAACACACCTCTATCTGTCATGTTAATAGTGGTCAAACACTGAAGTTTTTAGCTAAGGATGTATGTTCTCTGCTCTACTGCTGTGATTTCTTGTATTGGTTTATATCTTTCATACTTTCATACTGTTTTATATGTTGTATTTCTATATGTCTTTCCTGTCTTTTTATCTTGTGTTATTTACTGGCACCATATGAATTATTGGGATTAAAGTTCTGTGTGAGACTCGGTACTTGGCCATAGATTGAACTTTGTGCCTGTCGCTAATCAATCCCCTCAAAGATTAGTGTCAGCCTGACATTGTTTTGTTGTTCTGGCCAATGGACCGTGTCTAGTTGTCCAGTTTACCCAATATCCTGTTTATACTCTAACATGGCTCTCCTGTGAAGGTCATGCAGACGGCAACCATGACGACGCAGCCGGGCCAGGTGAGTGCTGCACAGGTGCAGGCTCAGTCCCAACAGCAGCAACAGCCTCAGCAGCAGCAGCAGCAACAGCAACAGCAGCCTGCCCAGCAACAACCTCCCATGATGCTCCAGGTGGACGGTGCTGGGGACACCTCCTCGGAGGAGGACGAGGAAGAGGAGGATGAGTATGACGAGGATGAAGACGAGGACAAGGACAAAGATGGCGGAGAGGACGGCCAGGTGGAGGAGGTGGGTTTGCTTTAGGACTTGGGTGGCCTTTACTTAATGGTGGACGTGTTTTAAAAAGCTATCGGAAAGTTGGGACAAGTCCTCTCAACTATAGACTGCATTGCATTTACTATTAAGGCAGAGAACCGGAAAATAGGTTCTGAATTCAATACGTTCTATGTGTATGTACATGAAGTGTTTCAGAATCATGTGTATACATTAAAGTCCCTATCGTGCACCCAGCACAAGGTGGCGCAAAGAGCGACACAAGACTTATCTTAACTACAGTGCATAAAAATGCACTGTTCTGTTATCCGAAGTCGTCGTCTTCCTTTTATTATTACAGTGCATAAAAATGCACTGTTCTGTTATCTGAAGTTGTCGTCTTCCTTTTATTGTTCTAACCAAAATGTCTGCGTCTAATTCAGCTTCAATCGCTTAATGTAGAAACTTTGTTCAAACTTTGTAATGTAGCTCTTGAAAAGGACACTTGAGCAATGTATTCTTCATTTTTGTAAACTTTATACTTTTTGAGATATTAACAAAAAACAAGCTTATTTTTCCCCATAGACTTTGCATTGGCACTATGACATCATAAATGGCTAATTAAATTGATTTGCACCTGTATCAACTGCCAGCTGCTCAATTAGGCCCCCTCAAAGAGCCAATTAAACTGATTGCACCTGTATCAACTGCTTTCTGCTAAACTAGGCTAACTCTGTGTCTCTTCATTCTACAAGGATATAAGGCACATTCATTAAACAATCTGCATTTATATAAGGCAACATCCATTAAACAATCTGCCTATCAACATCCATTAAACAATCTGCCTATCAACATCCATTAAACAATCTGTCTATCAACATCCATTACACTATCTACATTCTACATTCAGCTTTTAAACTATCTACTTGTCTCAGGCTTTAAGCATACAATCTGGCTCTCTTAAAACTACAGATCCTATTCAACTGTTTCTTCTACCCATAACTTTCAAAATAAAAGTTCTCACTACAACTATTTAATTATGACCGCCGCGCAGCGAAGCGGCGGTCACATAGGTTTAGTCAGATTGTTTTTTTGTTTTTTTTCTTTTTCGCATGCCCAAATTTCCGTCAAGGATTCCCGGGACACTGAAAGACCGGGGTACACGAAACTTGGTGGGCATGTAACCCCACATGGATAGCATGGAACCATCGTTTTTCGTTTTGATCTGTAGCCCCCCCGCTGGACTGGACCCCCCGAAAGGTGGGTAGGGCAGACACAGTTTTCTGTGAATATATCGAGAACCGTAGGGTTTAGGAGGACCATTTTTTTTTTATGTTGATCTCAAGGGGCCATGTCAACCCATTCCATAACCACTCATTTCATGTATAGCGCCACCTAGTTAAACACAAAAAAGTAAAAATGAGGTGTTGTAATCGCAGGTATCTGTGACCTAACATAGTCAAAACTGCACTAAATTGGAAGTGTAGGATCATTATGACACCCTCTGTATGCATGCCAAGTTTTGTGGAATTCCGTTCATGGGGGGCCACACAATAAATTAATTTATGTTACTATACACCAACTGGCCTGTAGGTGGCCGGAGACAGTTTTCTGTGAATATCTCGAAAACCGTAGGGCCTAGGAGGTCCACCTTTTTTATGCATGTTGGTCTTAAGGGGGCATGTCAACCCATCCCATTACCACTTATTTCATGTATAGCGCCACCTAGTTAAAAATTAAAAAGCAAACAATTAGGTGTTTTCATCACAATATCTTTGGCTGACAAGGTCAAAACTGCACGAAATTAAAAGTGTAGGATCATTATGACACCCTCCGAATGCATGCCAAGTTTTGTGTACTTTCGTTCATGGGGGGCCTTACAATAAAATAATTTATGTGTACATTTAGTGACGTACACCAACAAGGATTCCCGGGACACTGAAAGACCGGGGTACACAAAACTTGGTGGGCGTGTAACCCCACATGGATAGCATGGAACCGTCGTTTTTCGTTTTGTTCTGTAGCCCCCCCGCTGGACTGGACCCCCCGAAAGGAGGGTAGGGCAGACACAGTTCTCTGTGAATATCTTGAGAACTGTAGGGACTAGGATGACCATTTTTTTCCGTATGTTTGCCTCCAGGGGTCATGTTAACCCATTTCATGTGCACACATGTGCACAAACAGATACACACACACACACACACATACATTCACAGTAATCATACGTATGACACATACTCACACAGTAGACATATGTACGCTTGCATGCACAGGCACATACGCAGGCACACACAAAAGCGCACACACACACACACACACACACACACACACACACACACATAACATAAACATGTACATGCACACAATTCAAGAATTTCTCAGAATTATGAACAGGCAAGATGGAGGTGGGGTTGTATAAAATGAATTTTACATGTGAAATCTATGAACTAATCATGTTTTGGTACTTGTTGTCTAGCAGATACCAGTGAGAATTGAGTGTGGATAATGCAATTTAGTGAGACAGTTAGAATCATATAGGCCTTTTAGCGTGATTTATTTTTGTGGAAAGAATTTGCTGGACTGGGCGGCGGTCATATTTTGTACCGCTCTGCGGTATATCTAGTATTCATCCATTCCAACTGTCAGTTGTCATCAACTATGACTCCCGCCAACTGTTTCCTCTGCTCACAACTGTTTCAAAATAAGTCCTCACTACAATAATTCACTAGTAAATAATTTAACTACTTAAACTATTCAACTATTTAACCTTTCAGCCATTCCAACAGTCAGTTGTCATCAACTATCAGTGTTTCCCACAGATTTCGATTGAATTTGTGGTGGTATGCTGTTTTGGACAATTTTGGTGGGGGTTGTTGTTAAGGGGTTTGTTAAGATTGTCTTGGTAGTGTATAGGTCTAATTGAGTGACTTGTCACTTTAAGACGTTCGTAAGGGAACCCTTGCAATTGTAACACAGTTAAAAGGCTGCTGATGTGTGGATGCAATTCATAACGTTTTCTATGTAGTTAGTTAAAATAAAGGTTCGTACTTCTCCTTGGGACAAGCACTTTTGAGTCTTGGAAAACACTTTTCCATTTACATTGGGTGTCAGTCAATAAAATAAGCCCTGCATGAGTAACGAAATTGACAAGCAGCTGTAAGTAAGCATGCTAAACTCGACTTCCAAACAGTATTCTAACGTTAGCTTTGAGATGCTGCTTGATTGCATAACCTAAGTTAGTACATTGAGGAGACTAAACTATGCTGTGATAGGACCTTAGCAGAGTTAACTTTAATGCAGCAGTTTTGAACAAATTTGCGCAGCATAGTCACGGTGCGAAGCGGATTTAATAGCAATTTAGCCCGCCGTCTTCTATGCAATGCTTCTATGTGACAACAACAATCGTTCATGTTTTGTTAAATGCACATGCAGACTCAGAGGAGGGGCAGCCGGCTCGTTACGAGAGAGAGCGGGACTGGGCAAGGAAGGCTGCTTGCGTAAAAAGCGCAGAAATGAAATGATTATCTTTAATTTAAATAGTACAACATAGATCATTAATGTGTGGCGGGCGGGACAATGTGATCCCTTGTAATATAGCTAACATATGTAAGTCACTTTGGTCAAGAAGTGTCTGCTAAATGTAATGTAATGTCATCAACTATGACTCCTGCCAACTGTTTCCTCTGCCTACAACTTTTTCAAAATAAAAGTCCTCACTACAATAATTCACTATTACATAATTTAACTAAACTGTTCAACTCTTTAACTGTTTAGCCATTCCAACTGTCAGATATCAACTATGCCTCCAGCCAACTATCTTAAACCACCACCTACCTAGCAATCAACATAGCAACCATTTAAATAAAGCATCTATGTCAGTTTCCGTGAACCAACATGATTACCCTAGCAACCATCATAGAAACAGCTTTATTAGCTGTTTCTTAGCATTGCAACAACCATATCTACCTAAACCGTAACTATCATATGTTTTGCTTTTTCATGCACTGGTTATTCCTTGGAATTACATTTTCTAGTTCTTATCTTACACTCAATAAAGTCAGGAAAGTTTTGCCATGTGCTGCGCTTTTATTAAACCTTGCACCCAGGGGTGTGGCAATTAACGACATGAGGTGTGGTCTGGCGCATGATCTAAAAAAAGACCCTTACACCCTCTAAAATCATTATGCCATTGACCAAGAAAAACCTGGTCTATAGCTAAAGGCGCATATAAAGCACAGCTGAAGACAGTCATGAGATGTAAACGGCAACTCCTGTTGCAGATGCATGTAGGCTATACTCTGCTAGTCACAAACAGGTTTTAGTAAAGCAAGGTTTAGTGGAATTCTTGTTAACATCTCGCATGCAAGTAGATTCCTTCAAATGTGCCGCTGCCTATCAAAATACTGATTAGTTGTTTGAAGTTGCGCTGTTTGCTGTTAAGGGAATGACAGATGTCATACTCATCATTGGTTTGAAGGATGTTGCACCCAAATCACACATGACTGATTAACATAAGAACAACCCTTTTGCACCCAGCATTTGATCAAAAAGTCGCGCCATTAAATGAGTGAATGTGGACTGGCCACACCTTTAATGTCTATAAACTTTACGCCTCTGACCATCCGTTTCTGTTCGCCAAAATTGGTTGTGTTTTAGAATAATTTCAGAATAAGTGTTTCAGAATAATTTTAATAATTTTGATTTAATAATTTGTAAGCAACAGCAGACTGTTGCTTTAAGGACTTTGGAGGCTTTTAAGCATTGCTAATTTTCTGGCGTTCTTTTCTTGCTCTTAAGGAACCCCTTAACAGTAGCGATGATGTCAGCGATGAAGAAGATCAAGAGCTTTTCGATACAGAGAATGTAGTTGTTTGCCAATATGACAAGGTAAATCTGGCGAAGTGGAAGAGGCTACCTTTTATGTACACAATTTACCCTATGAGAGGACAAGGTAAAATGCTAACCATCTGAACTGTACCTTCTTGACTTCTAGATTCACAGAAGTAAGAACAAATGGAAGTTCACTCTGAAAGACGGCATCATGAACCTGAACGGGAGGGACTACGTGTTCTCCAAAGCCATAGGGGATGCGGAGTGGTAAGCAAAATGCAGCAAAACCGAACATGAAGAGAAAAAAGGGGGAATTGAAACAATGGGACAGGCGCCTGGAATTGTCCAATCCCGATGTTAGAGACACATCAAGACCTGGGACTGTATGCATTTCAGTTGGTGTGTGTGTGTGGTTGGCAGGCGTGTGGGAATACGATGACACCCTTTAAACACACAAAAAAAACTGTGAGTCGCAAATCCCGCTAATGGCATACACACACACACACACACACACACACACACAATTCTTGAATGCCAGTGACTGGCAGTTTATTGCTAGCAGATCACACAAAGTGGAAGAGGTTTCACAAATCAATCGTTTTCTCACTCGGATCATCACCTCGACCGACTAAATCGTGAAGTGAGAAATTCAAGAAGAGAGAAAAAAGTATCTACGGATAGCGGACCATGTTGAACTTTTACCCATCCAGACCATTAATAATGCCCATATTTCGACCAAAATATTAAAATAAATAAATAAATAAATAAATCCATTAAGGCAGGAATGAAGAGTGGCTTGAAGTAGAGTGACTTCAAGAGTGTGTGAGAAATAAGCACCAACGTGAAGATAGCCTTTTTGATTGCACATGTTCTTTTTATCAGCCTCACGTCAGCACATTCTGGTACTACATCCCAATTCCGTTCTCTTGTTCTATATTCCTGCCACACAGAAACGTGCCTAGTCTGTCCTGGTCCCCAGCCTACAAACCTTCATACCCTGCCATTATTTTAAAGAATAGTTAATAAAGGAAGTAACCTTTTTTTATCCAGCGGGCAAACACTACACAAAGGTGCCGAAGAGCAAGCTGTTAATACGCGATGTAGTATAAACATTTCGAGCAGATGCAAAGCAGCATATCAGCTGAGTAAATGAAACCAAGTTCTTGTTCGATTTCCACAATCTCAAACGTCATTGACTGAATTTCTTTTTGTTTTGTTTTCCATGTTTAACGAACGAATTAAACCAATGAGAAGCGTAGCAATGTGAAATTGGAGTTTTTGCACTCTCTGTGTTTGGTCCCCCCCCCCGCATGCTTTTTCCCAGATGGCTTTGTGCGCTTGTGTGTCTCGTGTGTGTCAGGTCACTTGTCCTTCGTTAGCCTACAACAACAATGTCTGTACAATGTTCTTGACACTTCACTTCCTCCAATGTTACAAGAAAGTAGAGGGTGTTTTTTTTATTTTTGTAGTGTATTTCTTTTCTTTTTTTTTAATCTTTTTTTGTGAATATTTATTCCTGAAAGCTCAGGCACCATTGTTAATTATTTGGGGCGGGATGGGGTTACACACTGTACCAAACTGTGCTCTTAGAAAATGAAAAGAGAAAAAAGTTTTTTCTTCTGTTGGCTGGACAAGACTCCATCATGTGCTCTACTGTCAATTTCAGCCTAGTCTTGGGCTTGACTTTTAATCATGTCGTTCTTTTCGGAGTGGTTTCATTTAGTTCCCTGTCTACTCAAAAGTCCCTGCCCTAATTTGCGTGAGGCGTGACTCACTCACGTAAGTGTGGGATCAAGGGAAATTTCACCTAACTAGATCACCCTACCCCCTCTTCCCGCCAGAACTGAATGATTCTCATCACCATAGCAGTTGGATGGAACTGCAGGTCACTTCTCTGTGACTGTAAATTCTTAGAAAAGATTTTAGTATAGGTGTGCAAAAATATCTATATATATATTTTTTTTTTCTCCATAGTCCAGTGCTTCTCACTGTCCATTTCTTATTTGTGCCTTTTTGATTTGTTTAATATCAGCTTACCGGCGAATAAATAAAGGATGGTATTTAATGATGCAGGTGTTTTAAAGAAACTGTATTCTCTGCTTTGTTTTTATAATTGTTTATCTACCACGCGTTTCAGCTGCTGTCTGAAGAACTGTTCTGAGAGGGAAATGTATTACGTTTGTATAATTCACAATACTGTTTCTGAATCAAGGTTGTTCTTTGTAAATTACTTGACCATCCCTTGGAAGGCTGTGCTTTGAATACCAATTATTAGAGAAGTTAGTATTTTGTTGAACTGAAACCCATTGAGTTTTTGCCTTTGCTAAACTTTTAATTAAAGTAATATGGGAAAAATAAAAGTGTGTTGAATTTTGGGAGTTTGTTGGTCTTTGTTCCTTTTTTGACCTATGGCCAAGATGTTTAACAGGCAGCCGTGATCTATTATGTTCAGAGAGTTTTACTCTTCTGTCAGAGTACTTCTAAAAAAGAATATATTGGCCAAGTATATAAATCTGCTGATTATTATTTTAATGTTGATACATGTATTGTAGGCCGTCCTACACATTTTTATTGGATTAGTTTAATGAGCCACAATTTTCCTTGGTTCATTGGCATTGTGTCCATCAGAGAAGGTGAAAAATGTCTTCTGATAAAACTTGATATTGATTAATGCTATCTATATATATATTTCACAAAACATGTCAAAGGTAGCCTACCATGTATATAAAAAAAAACATGCATCATGTTAAAATGGGACCCCTGGAGTAAAACAGCAGTGTGGGTTTGCAGGGCTGACTGACTGTGAAGGAAAGTTTGTCAGTCAATCCAAAAACTGCTTGTCAAAACAGTCCTGAGGACTATGTGAAGGAAAGATCTAGCAGTAGGCTTCATGGTTTCAATGTTATATTAAACGCATGTCAGCTTTTATAAGCCTGTAGGCCTATGATCAGGAAACTAGGTCAATGTCTGGTATTTCAAATTATAACCCGGAAGATCCATCTCCTCATGGATAATTACCACATATGTCATTCAAAGCAACATCTTGAAATATTTGTAACACTATCAATACTTAAGGTTTGGATACATTTTCTTGTTCCCTTTAAAAGAAACTTCATAGAGCTGCCACTAAGGGCTCATCAGGGCACCACATTGGAGTCATGGCATTTATGCAAAACATATTACTGTATTAAACTGACACAACTTGTTATTTGTTTCTTAAGCTGTTTACTTTGCTGAGAGTGACCGTGGCAGATAGATAGATAGATAGATAGATACTTTATTGATCCCTAGGGGAAATTCAAGTATGTAAAATAAAATTATGAAAGCACAAATACAATTATGAAAGCACAAGATTGACCTATTGTCTATCAACATAATTTCCTGGTAATAAAAGCCTGTCTGTGTGGTTTAACATACCATGAGCAGTCTCCCTTTACAGCACCAGTAGTCAGCAGCAATACCTGGCAACACCACTAGCAATGGTGTTTTCATGTGATCGAGGTTCTGTGAAGTGTCAAGGCCACCAGGTTGTGCATTGCCTGTGAAATAATGGTCCGTCCATGCCATCTTGGAATATTAGGGAAGAAGGACATGCAGCTTTCAAGTTACAAAAACGCCAAATTCCCAAGTTCACATTAAAATTGTTGGACATGAAAGTCCGCATGGACTACAAATGAACAACGTGATGACTGGGCAACTCTTACCAAACTAGTTTCCTACAAGTTATTCCCACATGACATGACATCTACGATGACGTTTTCACTGGGAAAAATGTGGTTGGCTGCACTTCCGTTACATTGGGACAGACTGACATGGATATGGTACAGTATACAGTATATTAGTTGTACATATTACATTCTCTGGACTACATCAGTGTAGGCCTCTGGAAGAAAATGTCAAGAAAACAAACTGCAACCATTGACAAGATTAGCAGCTCTAAAATCATATGCTATTATACACCATTATTAATATGGAAATGTCAATTACCCGTCTTATAAAGGGAGAAAATAAATTGCACCCATATATGGTGTAGCTCTTTGGAGATAGTTTTTGCCTGAACAATCCTTAATCTCCACAACAAAAGCATTTTCACTGTGTACAAGAGGAACAAGCCACGAGAAGAGTAAAATATAAATATGGGGGAGCACTACATTGACCAAAAATACCTGAACCTGCATAGTATACCTTTAAATTAGCAAATAGGTTTTCACTAAATTTACTGAAGTTAACTTGCCTTTTGTAAAGTTTTGCCAAGAGAATAGAAAGAAAAATTGTATTGAAAACAAACAGTTGTTGACTCACTAATGCACATACACGTATGCTTGTCAAGCCAAAGTTAAAGATAATCAGTTAGTCACTAGGGAACACACACATCCATAGGATGCGAGATAGAATTGCAAGGTCTCGTGCACCTGGATTGGAAATGCTTTGCAGGGTTACAGAACTCGGGGATCGTGTTGATACCAGCTGCCCAAGTTTTCCTGAGTGTGACTACGATATGAAACATCTGAGCTGGTCGAGACGGCAAAGGCAGGTTAAGTGTTCAATGTAATGACTGTTTTTTGGAGTGGTGGGGGTGGTCGACTGATTGCAAAGTGGAGCCCGCAACAACTTAAGCCCTCCCTATTGAGTTAATCCTGCTGTGCTCGAGTGTGTGGCTCAGGATCTCGAGATGTTTAAAGTGCACTGTTCCTGGCTGGCTGCTGATGAAGCCCGGGGCAATTTGGGATGGAGCCTCCTCTGCACCGTGGGCCAGCAGGTGCCGGAGCCGCGGTGCGCCAGTGCGGCTCATTTTTCTGCTGATATGTGTGGAAGGGTCCGCTGCACTGCGTCTAAGTCAGAGGCCCTTAAGTAGGCTAACACACATGATTAGGTCTATGGACTAGTCCTCCTCCTTTGATATGCTCAAAGAGTTTTTGGGACTTGTGGAGGCTGTGGGTAGCCTACTCTGTCTCCTGGCAGGATTCTTTATGAGGGGAGCTCAGCTATGCGGTTTCTCACCCGCCAGTGCCATCATTTCGATTATTTAGTTTGTTTGCCCGGTATTTTCTCTCCGAAAATCGATCCGTCAGCGGGATCTTTTCTTCCCAGGGCCCATCCCATTTTGTTGGACCAGAGGCTCTGATTCTTGTTTATTTTCAATAGCAGGAGGGGAATGGTGAGGGCTTGAAGCTGCACACAAGAATGAAGAAACCGAGGGAGTGGACCAAGGAACAGTGCATTTGACCTGCAATACCAAATGAGCCACAGCTATGTGGCAGAGTATTGCAGACTTGTTTCTTGTATAAAATAGCATCTTTCCTTTTGTGAATCACTCCCTATAAAGGGAATATTGCTTAAGTTTCATCTATTAGCCTGTCCCATGCCTGTCCTAAGAGACACTTGTAATTAAAACAAAGATAAAAGGGAAATCTACTTTTCCAGAAACCCTCTTCGCCTTGTTTGAGTTTCTCTGAGATGTTAAACAGATGTTTAGATATTTTCACTGTAGGCGTTCTCTCATTGTTCATATGCCTCCAATCCCTGTAATGCATTTCAATGTGTCTATGTGCAAACACTGGTTAAGGAAGGTGTTGCTATTATGTGTGTGTGTGAATGTGTCAGAATCTGGCCCAGCAAAGTGAGAAAGGCTGTATCTTCTTTGATACTTTCAGTCACCCACATCCGCTGTAAGGAAAATAATATTGCTCAGCTGGAGAACTCATCACATTCCACACACTAAAAAAAAGAAAAACGCGGCGGAATATGTTTTTATTATCTTACCTGTGCCTAATTGCTTGGAAATTACAGATAATGAAAATATAAGAACGTATTTACTTCTGGAGCGGGACCCAGTGCTTGTTAGGATGTAATTCTAAAAATGCTTTGAAAATTCCTACCTGGATCTGCACTGTCTTTGTTATTTTTAGAATGAGGAGAGTGAGACACAGTCTTGGTATGTGAGCCAATGTTTGATTAATTTATGGAATATGATATGTGCCTTCAGTGTAATATATTGAATTGTACAAAGCTTGTGACTCAGAGATCATGATACATATGAAAATACAATACCCTGATCTTTGTCTGGCTTTCAGATTATGGCTGGATCGTGGCAATATCCAGATTTTCTCTTCTTATCCTTCAAGTTAAAATGTAAGTTGAATCATATGTGAATACAGTCTGTACTCTATAGGAAGAAAAGCTAATATCGGTCCTCAGGCCCACGTCACTTAACTGCAAGAAAAATATTCAGAATAGTTATATACCACTGTGTGTAAGGGAAATATTGAGTGTTCCCTAACCATTACATAGCCCTGCAGCTTTGAACCAGGCCCGGTGTCATTAAATTAACTAGAAATAAAATGGCTGAAAAAATATTAACAAAAAATCAGCGATGAAGACATTAAACAAAGGGGATGTGACACTTATTTTATTTTTTTATTTTTTCCCCTCTTTGTCATGTTGGCTATACAGGTGTAAGAACATCACAAATGTAATGTCTACATTGAGCTACCTCATGTCCCAATAGTTACAGTTACTGAGTTCTGAAACTATTTTTATGTGCTATAACAAACATCTGTTAAGCAAGTCAGTGGGCATATCCATCTCTTTCTCTTTTTCTTTTAGTACAACATTCTCCAAAGACATTCAGAAGTCAGTTATATGGTACACTTGTTGTCAGGAGTTAACAGAATTAGGCTCCAGCTACACATTTCATAAATTCTCGATCAAACTGTATGACCCTGCATCAATATAATCCTGCTTGATATAAATGCTTTCAACGCATTATTAAATAAGCTACCATATAAACAGCTATGTCATACTATTTAAAGTAATAAATACAGTACACAAAACCAACACAGAGGACTGATTTACAAACAGACTAACTTTATACAGACACTTAATACTCTGACTCTGTCTTAGTTTGGGAATGGGAAACATTGAGAGATGCAAAGGAACCTGTGACTAGCCCCTGATGCTATGGTTCAATTTGCCATTCTACTCTGGTATCCTTGAGTCCCGCAAGGTTTCATGCATCTTCCTCTCGCCGTTCTCCTCCTTGGCCGTCACCTGCTGCACAGGTGGCAAGTAGGTATGGCCGGAGCACTCCTGCAAGTGCATTGGCATCTCTTCCGGACCTTTCCGCTCGCGCCGGCTGTGCCCGCCGCTGCTGCCCTTAGAGGAGACGGTCTGACCACGGAACAGCTGGGCCTGCCGCTCACAGAGCCCCACCTTGCTGAGCAGGATGAAGATGTCGCCGCGGAACGCCTTGGTGAAGATGGCGTAGAGGAACGGGTTGGCGCACGAGTTGAGCGGGTAGAAGAGCACCAGCAGGATCTTGGAGTTGGACACGGTGATGAGAGGGCGGTCCAGCACTGCCGACATGGCGTAGAACGATATCGGCGCCATGCACAGGAAGTCGGTGAAGATGAGCACGGCCATGCGCTTGGCGATGTTGGTGTCCTTGCTGGCGGAGAGGTAGTTGGGGTTGTGCACGGTGCAGTAGATCTTGACATAGCAGGCGCAGATCACCAGGAAGGCCACGATGTTGAGCACCAGCACGGAGACGATGTACACCTGGTCCACCAGCGACTGCATGTCCATTGGCAGGCAGATGCTCACCTTCTGGTAGCTGCTGACGCCCACCAGCGGGAGCAGCGCCAGCACAAGGCAGAAAAGCCAGCCGCCCAGCATGACGGCGGCGGCGTGGGACAACCGCAGCTTGCGGTCCAGCCGCATGGCGAAAGTGATGGCGTGCCAGCGCTCCAGCGTGATGGTGGTGAGCGTGTAGACCGACAGCTCGCTGGCGAAGACCGTAAAGAAGCCCGCCAGGCCGCACCCGGGCCCCGTCTGCCAGTCGATGGCGTGGTTGTAGTACTCGGATCGCGTGTGCAGGTCCACGGAGGCAATGAGCAGCAGGTAGATGCCCATGCACAGATCGGCGAAGGCCAGGTGGCACATGAGGAAGCGCGATACGGACAGCTTGTAATGGCTGGTCAGGAGCACCAGGAGCACCAGCAGGTTGCCCAGGATGGCCAGCAGGCTGACGAACCAGACGGACACACGCAGGAAGCCCATGCCCATGATGTCCTCGCAGGGGTTGAACTCGTCCGGCGCCGGGCGGCAGTCCACCTCCTCGCCGTCCTCGCACATCACGTAGTCGTAGCGGCTTTCGAAGTAGTGGCTGGTGTCCTCCTGTGGGTTCTTGAGTGTCTCGCCAAAGCCCACGTCGTCGTCGTGCTGCCCGCCAAAGTAGTAGGCGTGGTAGTGTGGACTGAGGTGGAAGTCGCGGTAGTCAGCGGCGTCCTTGAAGATGCCGTCCCCAGGGTCGCTATCCTCGTCCGTGTGACCTTGTAGGGTCGGGATGCGCAGCGGCCCGACAGATCTCTTATGGTGCTGTTCATAGAGAGCGGTCAAGTTGCAAATTATGTATTCAAGATATCTGTTATGGAGGAGGACAGTGAGAGAAAAACAGACAGGTTAGAAACACATGGGCCATTTGGTGGTGGTGTTGGTGGTGGTGGTGGTGGTGAGCACTCATGCGTACTCTGTTCCTTTTCGGACGTTGTGTTTTCACCAAAAGGCCAAGCACGGGTTGTTTTGGTCAATTAATCTTCCTTGTATTGTCTTTAAATAACAGCCCTGACAGCAATTAATTTACAGTCTGGTTGAAATACAGTAAAAGTATTGATTTAATCCCTGCCAAGGTCCACATGGCATGACGGCAGTGGTACAGTTTGACCGTAATTATCCACTCTGTGGAGTACAGAGGACAAGCACAACATGCATGCAACATTTTCCTCACACCTACTTGAGTCAGTGTGTGACTGGAGTTAATTTGTGTTGTTTTACCAACCCTCTTTTTTTCTTGAGGTTCTTGAAGCCGCAGCAGTGGCTGGGATAGGTCAGGTCGGCGCTTGTTAGCTGTCGGAAGGTCTTGATGGGAGGGAGTTTTTTGAGGGCCCACACGTACTGGGCTTTAAGTTCCCGTAACGACTCCAGGCCTTTGCTGGGCAGGGACGCCGCACTTGTCTCTGAGATGTCTCTGCCAAGAATCGAGAACACAGGGATCAACAGAGGGTCAAGATGGGGGAGTCTTGTTTTGCTGGTCTCAAATGGGGGTCGGGGGCTCAAGTAAAGATGGGAAACCGTCCAAGATACTTTGCTTTTGACAACAGTAATTACGACGAGTCCACAAAGCACTCTAAAATGATGTGCAATTGTAAATGCAAATTGTTTTTTTTTCTGTTTTGTTTGTTTTGTTTTTTGACTCATCAAGATTGTCGTGAAATTTCAGACAACTTTGTTGTTTAGTGTGGAATGCAAACCATTGACTCTCCAAAACAAAAAGGTCTTTTATCAATTAGCAAGCCCTCAGCAGAAGAGAGCCAAAAACAGAACCCTTTTTGGGGGATTTGGTGGAACACTTGCTTGCATCAAGCCCGCAACACTTCAAGGATCAGTGAAAATGAACTGTGTGCTTGCATCTCCTCATCTCCTAAGGCCAAATCATTATGTACAAAATCTGTGCGTAGGTGGGTGTTATTTATCTATTTTTCTAATGAAGCCATCCTCTGGGAGAGACATTGTGCAACGAGTGGGTTAGAAGTGTTCTTCAGCCCCGGCTAGCGTCTGATTTTAACATTCTGAGATGGTTAGCCAGTGACCTCATGTCGATGACTTCATCCACAACATGTTCCTATGAGGGCCCAGGCGGAGGAGTATTATTAACTTAATAAAAGCCTATGATTTCAGCAGGCTCACATTAGGATGGAGATAAGAGGTTAAAGCGCAGCACAAAAGTCTCTACAGGGACAGCATCACATTGTAATTGTGGTCAAAAAGGCTAAAAATAATTTGTTTAGGCCAAGGGAAACCATTAGGGTTTGCAAGCATTGCTCATTACTTCCACAAAGTAAGTTGTGTTTTCATACAGTTTGTCTATTTTATGCAAGAAATACTGGCCCAATTTTCATGAAACCTGATGGAAAGGTGTAGTATGGGCCAGTGAAGAACATGACCACAGTAGTCTAACAGCACTGAGACAGTGTTCAGCGTCTAACATGATATATCATGGAATATCCTCAGCAGGATTTCAGTGACAGATTTCAGTATGCCTGTTGAATGTCAGTCACCATTTTCTTTTGATCTTGATGATAATCTTACAGTGCCCCCCACATTTATCGCCACCCCTGGAAAAGATGAGTAAAAAATTTATTAAAAAAATCTTTGCCCATTTTATCTTAATTCAAAGTGAGACAATGAGGAAAAATCCAACATTGAAGGGAAGCAAATTTATACTGAGAAGAAAGAAAACCTCATAAAAACAAAAAAATAGGCATCCATAGAATTGTATTAATAAAATGTAACTGAAACTTTTGTCCATTTATATTCAGCTTCTTTAAAATAATCAGAGTACTTATGAACTCTCAAGCAGTAACTCATGATTTCCATTGTGAATCTAAGATGAAACACCAAAATATATATTTTTTAATATGTATTATCTTTACCAGGGGTGCCAATAAATGTGGAGAGCACTGTAAGAATGAATCTGATAAACATGCAGTTTTCTCAAGTATGCGAACAGAAAAAGCTGAAAACTGGCAAACTAAGCTCATGGTACTCACAGAGACATGGGCCCACTGATGACGCCGGCGAACATCCTCTCGTCCAGCATCGTTAGATATTTATTTCTGTGTAGGTCTCTGGGGTAAGATATTAATGAAGAAACGTTACTCACAATGAGTGAGTAATCATTTCAATAGGATATCATAGGATATCGGATATACGGAACGTATTCACAGCGCTTCACTTTTTCCACATTTTGTTATGTTTCAGACAGTGTTGCGCGGGTTTGGTCACAAGCGGCCCGCGGTCGCCCGATATTTTAATCAACCCGACCGCAACTCGGACCGCGAATATTAATTAGGACAAAATTATACCCGACCCGCGATCCGACCCGCTTATTTACAAAATGCAGGGCCGTAGTCACCATAGACATTGAGGGGGACGTGTCCCCCCCAATATTCAAATATGACCAAAATGTCCCCCCCAATATACGTACATAGAAAAAGAAAGAAAGAATAAAGCGCTATACTAGGCCTACAGGAAACCAACATGCATCAGAAATGTAATCAAACGTAACTAACGCACAAATTAGTGACCTATGGTTCCAGAGTACCCTACATCCCTGAGTGGTTTGTCCTGGTGATTTTCCGTTTTTCGTTAGTGGCGTGCGCCATCAAAAGCTTCCATTTACTGCACCCTACTGCGGTGAGGTAGGGCTGTCAACAATATCGCAAAAGCTACCGGTACAATTTTCACAAAACTTATTGGAAAGGTGTAGCACAGGCTAAGGAAATCCCATACATGTTTGGAGCCGATCAGACTGAAAGGGAACATGTTCCATATTGTAGCCTATTCTTGTAATGATAGCGAAAGTGAAACGTTTTATTTTAAATGATGAATTTGTGCAATCCTGTGTCATTTCTTTCACGTCTTTTAACATAAATAATGCATTCATATGCTAGTAGTAATGCCAGAAATTACCGTTTATAGGCCTCTTAGAAAATGATTGTTGCATCTTGCATATTATTGAGATGCGCACTCAATCGCGCATCCATGCAGGCAAAACGTGATCAAATGTGGCGACAGCACACAAGTTGGAAAAAACGTTTACAATGTGATGATAGCCTACAGTTAATGTGAATCGCGGACAATAACCAAAGAAAGGAATTTGGACCTCCATTCACCAATTAAAGGCTGTAGTAGGCCTAGTGTTTCTACATGTTGGCACAAAACGTAATTTCTGTCAGAAGCCAGTCTGTAATGCATACAGGGGTAACATGAAGTGAGTCAGACAGAAGAGGGGCCTGTCTTAGTAGCCTATTCCTGAATCCTGTCCCTTTCAAACTGTTAAAATTGTGTGATTAGCCGCCAGCATAATAAAATCTAAATTAAAAGACAAAATCTTATTAGGCCAAACCTATGAGTCTTAGCCTTAGTTTAATCTTCAGGTGTAAGTAATAAGTCAAAGAACCACATTCTGTGTAATATAGAGGTTATCATAAGATACTCTAGTTTGTAATTTCTTTTAAAGTATACATTTTGAACACAAATGGAGTCACGGGTCCAGGGATGGATTACTGAATGGGCTTACTGGGCCCAAGAGCTCAGGGGGCCCTGAAGCCCAAGCCTCTGAGTGAAGTTGCTTCTTCTCCACCCTTCTCTTTTCACAAAACTCACCAGAAGTCATCTGGTGGGTCATTTTTTTAAAAATAAAAAAATCTTCCGTGGGAGAATGCCTCAGGACCCCTCTATCTGAAGGGGGGGCGGGGGGCATCTGTGCCCAGGGTTTCATAACCCATCCATCCCATGCCTATGTCCATCAAAAGTTTGGAATACCCTAATTGACTGACCTAACTAACGACTTGTTTGTGATTTTTAATAATATTTTTGCATGGTAGGAAATGTATTGAAATTCTGTTTGGGGGTCCCTCAGACCCCACCACAGATTTGGTCCCCCCCAATGTTGACATCATGACTACGGCCTTGACAAAATGTGTGCTTTTGGTTATAGGCTGCATGCAGTGTGACAGTAGGCCATTTCTGTAAAAACAAACTAATTTATTTACGAAACTTGATGCAGTAGAACTACACGCAGTAAGCATGCAGGACATAATGTTTGCGCAGGAGAAAGAATGAGAATAAGAGCGCAAGCACGCACGCAACGCACAAAGGATAAGAACACTAGGATAAGATTTGAAGGCCATGGACATACATCTTTCTTTCGAAAACAGAAATGGTGAGGCGAGGTAGGCAAGAGAGATACATTGCTGGTCAAAACGTTAGCGTAAGAACTGGTTTATAATGCTGAATGAAACACAAAGCTTTACTAAAGCACATCCACTGTTTAAAGTCACAAACACAACGAACTAAGGTAACTTTTATGCATGCGCGAACCTATACATACCGGTAGATATGGCTGTGTAGTCTGTGCCATAACATTTATTCCTGCAGGCTGCCCGTTTTGGCTGTCATACTTTTAAATGGCTTCGCAAGAAGTAGGCCTAGCCCATAACCATAGCCTATATCGCTTTTCCTGAAGGGGTGTCTTTATTATTTTAACTCGCGTCTTGCTTCTTTGTTGACTTTACTGTATTGATGCTTTACTGTATTGATGCTAGCTTTCTCGTGATATTTTAAGTAGGCCTATTTGTAGAAAATATATATTTAATTAATTTTAACTGACCCGCCCGCAAATGACCCGAATATCATTAAAATATTTTGTTTATGACTCATAACCGCGGGTGACCGCGGTCATCCGCGGGCGACCGCTTAATTTCGGGCAGACCGCGCAACACTGGTTTCAGACTCATCTTAAAATGGGTTTAATTATTTATTTTTTCTCATCAATCTACACACAATACTCCAACACCCCACAAAAAAGTGTTTTGTAAATGTCTAAAGAATAAATAAAAGACTGAAATATTCACATTTACATATTCACACCTTTTGTTATGACACTTGCCATTGAGATCTGGTGTATCCTACTTCTATCAGTGGTCCTTGAGATGCTTCTACAAGCTCTTTATATAAGGTCTCACAGTTGAGGGTGTATGTCAGAGTGAAAACCATGAGGTTGAGAGAACTGTCCGTAGACCTGCGAGACAGGGTTGTGTGAAGACAGATCTGGGGAAGGCTACATGAAAATTTCCCAAGAGCACACCTCCATCATTCTCAAATGGAAAAGTTTGAAACAGTCTTCCTAGATCTGGCCGCTCAGCCTAACTGAGTAATCCAAGACGAAGTGGCCTTGGTTAGACTGGTAACCAAGGACCCAATGGTCACTATGAATAAGATCTAGAGTTCCTTTGAGAAGATGTGAGAAGCGTAAAGAAGGACAAAACAAAGACTGAACTATTTGGCCACAATTCCCAATGGAAGAAACCAGGCACTGAGCTGCACTGATGTTTGTCCTTCTTTACGCTCTATGGACAGTTCTCTCGACCTCTAGGCTTGGTTTTCACTCTGACATACACCAGTGAATCCGTGAATGTCCAGTGAATTCATTTAGGCACAGGCAGACTCATGTAAGGCACAGGTGTACTTATGTAAATGGAATATTTCAGTATTTTATTTTGTTATACATTTACAAAACACTCCAAACACTTGCTTGTTTGTGGGGTGTTGGAGTATTGTGTGTAGATTGACAAAAAAATAAACAATTAAACCCATTTTAAGATGAGTCTGAAACATAACAAAATGTGAAAAAAGTGAAGCGCTGTGAATACTTTCCGTATGCACTGTACCTAGGATATAATTACGATTTCAATTGCTTAGATTGTTTTGACAAAAAAAAAATCTGAGCCACCACTGAAACACAGTTTTTATTTCTTCCTGTCGATGGGTTCTCGCTAAGGTGCGGTTAACACGGATCAAGCCTCTCCTTGAGTGTTATTTCAAATAAGGGATTTCGCTATCATGGTGGGAGAGACTTCTTGCACATGTTGCACCTTTTAAGATACATATTTTCAAATCTCTAAATCTAATTATGATTATGATTGGATGGGTGTTTGTCTTGGTTTTAGTGCTTGAGGATATCTCTTCCCTGTGTTGAGTTACAGACCTTGCCAAAACAAACAGCCATGTAGTAAAAAGCACAAAAGACACCGGAGAGCTTCCCTAATGATACCTCCTTTAGGGAGCAGAGTGTGTGGGGTGGTGAAGGACAGAGGGGGGTCAGACTCATATTAATGTCTCATATCCTGACAGGAAGACCTTTGAGAGCTCCAGTGGGGAGCCGAGGTTAAGTGCTGGGGCACACGAATTGTGTCAATAAAAACAGGAAATCTCACTTGGGTGCGTTTCAAATGTTCAAATTAGGAAGTTGGGGACACAGAGAAATGCCCCCTCCCCTCTTTTCCGTTTTTTAAAGAGAGTAAAAAGTTAATTTGACGCATCCCTGACGAAAGAGGAGAAGGAAAGAAAGATGAAAAGAGCTGAACGCTACGTTGCTCAAGTTTAGGTAAGGCAATATGTACACCTGAGCCGGTTGGACAGAGCGTGCTCGTATCAGCTGTCATTGGACGGTGTCTCTGATATGCATTTCACATTTAGAGCGTTTACGCATTTAAGAGCATTTACTGTCACCACAACATTTGAACACATTGCAGGGGGTTGCATTAAAATGCGGTCTTTGTAATATTGTGTTAATGGACTGAATGTGTTATTATCTCAGGATCTTACACAATGTCGAGCTGGGTGCCGTTGAAAGCATGGCTTTGGATTTCTGAGAAGCCGTTGTTGTAGAGCATCCTGGTGGAGGAAAAGGCACAATGGAAAGATGTTTTTATTCTGTGTTGTTGGCCATTTTGCACTGCATGTGAATTAGGTATCACTGACTGCTTCTGCCTGCACAAGTGGCAAACAGTTCCATGAAGCTCCAATTCAGACTGAAACTATAAAAGCTGGCTAACCAGACAGTCATGTCTGCAGAGATGAGGAGCTACTGCTTGAGGAGGTTTTGAAATGAAAACTTTGGTCAAATGTATGACACACACACAACTCATTTAAAGCAGCACCAAAGAACTTTTCCTCTGTCGCACGCACGCTTTGTTTATCCAACGGCTTTGTAAATAACGATGTCCATACACAAGGTAGAATTTGTTGCATGATTTTACGAAAGTAGGCTATGATGTATTGCGACATCATGCAAGTCAAATTTGTAGTTTGTTATGTCTCATTCCATCAAACTACAGATCCGCTACCCGATCTGGCAAACTTACATAGTGCGGTTATAGCCGATAGAGGGCCGCGAAGCGAATGCAGAAGTGCCGTTCGCCCTGTTACGAGTTGATGAACCACGGAAACAATTTTGGAAATATTATTTTAAGGTACAAAAAACTCTTTGGTGTTGCTTTAATACCCTCGCTCAGTGTGCATGACATCAAAATTCAGACAGACATGCTCCCTGAGACATAGCACAGTAATAATGTCTGCATGTCAAATTCCGAGGGTTAGTTTTCAGAGGACAAGAATCCATATTTAATAAATGTTATGTGGTCCTGGTGGAATGACAGGACTCAAACCCTGTGATTTTATCCTGTTTTTTTTATACTGCTACTGTATATTCGATATTCAATAAGTGCTACTTTCTGTACTTACACTGTCAGCATTTTGTTGGTTATGCCACTGAATGAATTGGCTGGAATTGTCGTGATGTATGGATGATCAGCAAGTTCTCTGTGAAACAGGGCAAAAAAAAACATGTCTTTTCATTCAGGTTATTAAGAAGTAATTGCTACTCGTCATAAGCTGTGTGTTAGTGCAGACTTACAGAATAAAGTCCAGAATGGAATCAGAATGAATCTTGTTAAGGTCAGGGAAGCTTATGAGACCTGTGTTAAATAATCCCCTGCAACGACGTAAAATGAATACAAATGGGTAAACTGCATCATTATTTCTTAGTAGAGCAGCAGCTCAGATACTTGTGTTTCATAAATCTGAAGCCATTGGAAACTGAAGGCTTACAAACTTACAAATAATTTAAGTCTGGGAGACTTTCAAAAGCCTCAGGGTCGATGAACGTCAGACTTCTCGTGTTCCGTATTTCTCTGTGAAATAAACAACAAATTATAGAAATTAAACTTTTTTTTTTTTTAAACTGAATATGAGCACATTCAGCAAACACCTTCAATGCATGTATTCACCAGAGGTGTTTGCTCTTCGGATAATCAGAGTGGGCTAGTTATAGCTTCACCCCCTTTATCCTTAGAGCTCAATATGAGGCTTTCCTTATTTATCTAACTTGTGTATTAACTGACTCTCAGTGTACTCCAATCTACTGTACAGGCAGGTTCTGAGGCTACGTCTCAGTGCTAAGGCCCAAGCCAAATAAACCAAAGATTCTGACTAATGCTAGCAGACAACTTTATATCAGCTGCAAGTTGTTGACCGAGGGGAAATTGCTCATGGGCAAACAGAGAAAATGTCTTGCACATGTCCAGTGCTTAGATTAGCTTCAATTATGGCCTTATTAGTGTGTTTACATTGGGTCGCCGTGGTGAGGAGCAAAGGCCGGGGCAACAGTAGGGTCCTCTCTGCTGCCATAACCTGTGTGGTGTGCTTACACCTGTGAGACAGTCCTCCTTCACACTCTCCTGAAAAACCGCTCTCATCAACACGCGTCCGTTTAGCCCACACAACTCTGAGTCATTGGGGCTTACTTTAAAACTCAGCCACAGAAAATAAGAGGGAGAGAAAAAGGAACTCCTTCTGTGCTGTTGTTGCCATAGTATCAGCTGTGAGATACAAATGGGTGACGGAAAACCTTTTTTTCCTCTTCTTTGCCCACGCTTTAGGGAAACCTGAGGAATAGAGCTCCTATTAGCAACAGAGCCAGCCTGCACTAACTAGACCTCAGGGAGCAGAACTGGAGAACCATCTGGACTTTGTCGTTGTCCCTTTTTAGACTGGCTATCTGGCTGATTTTTTATTCTAGAAAGAAAGAAAGGGAAATAAAGAGATGTCGCTCACATATGAGTGATTTTCCTCAGGTTGTGAAAGGAATGCCTCTCCAGTCTTTCCAATGTAACATCCACAGATATATGTCTGAGAACAAGAGAAGAAAACATTCAGGGATGTGGATTATATAGCCTACCAACAATCTTCATGTGTCTGCCTCCATATGCCGTGCATTTGCTAAGTAACAGTGATATTAATAGCAATTTTAGGTAAAGATCTAATTAACATGCTGAGCAGTGTAGGGCTTTTTAACTTTTGCTCTAATGAAGAAAGACTGTAATCCTTACAAGACACTGACAAATCTGACTTCAGTTTATCAATGCAAAACCAAATTACAGATCATCATCCTGACAACACGTTCAATCAGTGTGACAGGACACCTCCCATCTGTACAAGGCCATTTTATAGGGACAGCTGGATAACAAATGACTTGGGTGTTGGGATATCAGTCATACAAGCCCACTGCTCTGTGTTCAGTTACCCAACCTCACCTCTCAGTTTCTTTTTAAATAGTGTCTTAGAGACGCTCAGGTAGCCTCACAGGTGAAGAGTTTCTTAGCCCAACACAAGGGCTTCTCATACACACATGTGCTAAGAGTATGCATGACTTGGACACGGTAGCAGAACGGTATGTGAAGAGACCCCCTCCACTCACCCACCCACCCACCCAACCATGTATATTTTAGCACTGATTCCTTCTTGTATGAATGCCTGCGCCTTGGTTCACATGTGCTTGTGAGAGTATGTGTTTGTGTACATATGTGCACGTGTATCTCAGACTGAGAGACGGAGAGGGAGAAAGACAGAACAAGAGAGGTGTACTTGTCTACTACAGCCACTGGGCCTCTAAGCATGGAGACAGACACAACCCAGCAGCCCTCTGTAACTCTAACTCTACCCACCAGTACACTGACCCACGGGGCAGTTCCACATTCCGACATTTTTTGGCGAAGGGCGGGGGGGGGCTGGCGTTAGGAGCGTATTAGCACTTCCAGCTGTGATTAGCTGACATTGCTGATGCTGAACAGAGACACTCTCCCATCACATCTGCCAAAATTGAGGGCTTTTCAGGGGTTGGGGAATAGAGCAGAACCTGATAGAAATGTTCCCTTAGTGTCTTCCCAGTCTGTTTTGGACGAGCAAGTGGAGAATTCCATTCAGCAGGTGGATGGTGAGACAACCGTTCACCCGAGTCCAGCCGCCACATAATGTATGGAGACAGGGGGAGTAAACTACTCTGTGGGGGATGGTCAGTTCTTTTTAGTCAGCTGAAATAATGTATGGAGAAAGGTGGAGTGGATGGTCAATTTGTGTCATGCAGCTGCATCAGAATCTAACACTTTTACTCACATCTTGGAAATGTTCACCAGCTGGACAAAGGCGTCTTCTGGGACTGATTTCAGCTGCGTCTCATATAGCCATCTGTGTGTGTGTGGAGGGGGGGGGGAGAAAAAGATCAGTTACTTTCACTCATTCAGAGATTTACTTTCCAGTCCAAACACTTTATTACTCATTATCCACATAATGTTACCCAAGAATGGGTTGAGCGCATGGGCTGATGTTCTAATGTTCCATGGATAGAAACAGAATATGTGTTCTTTTTCCTGTGATTCCATGTGATACCTGTTCATATGATCATTTAGATGGTTATCTAATATGACCATACTGTCATAAGCCTTGCTGAGTTACATTCTCAGATGAACCCTGGTTTAGTGAAAACCTGTGGCAACTGTGAAGAGTAGACTCAGCTTTATAAGGAGGGCTTTCAGGTCTCAAGAGACACAGACATGTTGATCTATAAAGGCTTGAGAAACAGTTATTAAAGAACCGAGATTACTCAAATCATGTGTTTGTCTTAAAGTAATTAATATGGCAAAAATAAAGGTAAAGAAAAATACAGAGGTGGGAACATTTCCAGCTCAGAGATTAGGTTAAGTTAATTCAAGACAATGTTACAAATACTGCTATTTATAATTCAGTTTTTATTTAGCCTGTCCATGAGTTAGGAAAAAAATGTTTTAAGAGGAAACTGAATACAGATATAAGCCACAGTTTTGATCTAGTCACAATCGATGGGGGACAAGATAAGAAACTCATTTGCTCCTTAAGAAACTTTAACTGCAGAGATGCTTTTATGAAAAAACACACCAAGTCCCCTTATTGCTAATTTAACTAGATGTACCGCGTAGCGGTACAAAATATGACCGCCGCTCAGTCCTGCACATCCATTCCGCGAAAATAAATCATATTAATGAATTTGTCTCCATCTTCTACTCCATCCCCCACTCTTGAAACTTTTGTGTATGCTTGTTTGGAATGTGTGTTTGCACACATTCCGCACACAAAGTAGCCTACTGGCGCTGCAAAGGTGAATAGATTTGTTTCTGGGCCAAAAAATCTGTAACATTGTTATAAAACCTTTAAAATCTCTAAACAATCACAAGTAGGGCAGTTCATCATAGTCCATCCATTGCAACTGGACTGATGAAAGGTACACCTGTAGGCTACATTGTATTTGGGAAAAGCAGAAGGTAGCAGCATAATGTATTTATTATGACCGCCGCTAGCGAAGCTAGCGAAGCGGTCATATAGGGATTGTCAAAGTTTTTTTTTTTTTTTTTTTTTTTTTTTTTTTTTTTTTTTTTTTTCCCCGTCATCTACTTCCTGAATTTTTGGTCAACGATACCCGGGACACCGAACCACCGGGGCACATGAAATTTGGTGGGTATGTAGCCCCACTAGACTTTTACGGAAAAATTTCGTTTCGTCCCCGGGGTCCACTCCCCCCCCGTGCTGGGCCCCCCGAACCGCAAAAAAAGCAGTTTTTCCTAAATAACTACCTGAACCGTGGCACCGAGGATGAAGAATCTTTTATGGTATGTTGGTCTCAAGGGCCCACATCAATCTGGCCCATAATCACTCATTTGTGATTTGCACCCCCCCGGTAAAAAATGAAAATGCAATATTATTCTGCTTTAATCGTCCCTATCTTCAGTTAAGATGTTCAGAACTGCACCAAATTTTATGTGTATGATTGACCTGGCATTCTCTGGGGGTATGCCAAGTTTCGTAGAATTTCATCCATGGGGGGGTCTTTAAAAAAATAGATTATGTGTACATTTAGTGACTGTACACTCATTGGCCTGTAGATGGCGGTGCACACATATACACATGCACACACACACAGGCACCCACATACTATCGGTATTAGAACGGCTGATACATAATTACAAATTCAGTAGGATTAAAAGAAAGCCAAAATAAATATTCATCATCATCATCATCATGGCTGCATTTCCAGTATTGGCGATAAGTAGTCGTTTGTCCACTAGATGGCGCATCGTTGCAGTGAGACGTAATTTTGTTGGAAGTTAAACGTGGGTTGGAATACAATGGCCGCTTCCTACAAGGACTATCGTTTACCGCAGAGAACGTCTAATAAGGATAGGATGATGTTCACATGAAATGTAATTCCCATTTCTTCTTGAAGCCGAAATAAATCTGAGGATGTTTATCGGACATGCTTGGTTTTTACTGCAGGTACGTTAATCTTATAATATCAATAAGGACCTAGGCAATGTCACCGTTAGCGTTGGTTGAGTGATGGAGGCCAATTTGATTGATTGCATTTGTAGAAAACTATAAATGCGGTTATACCAAGCAAATTGATAACAGCACTGTAATTGTATCTTTCGACTGTCATTTGTTGCACGTGCTACAAAAATCATTCTGTGCAATGGAAGATTTACCAACGTTACACCGATCTGATACAGTTTTGCCTACATGCGTGAGACTGAGACGCCTGTTTATTTTGTTTGAAGTGCGTGCAGGGTCTGAGAGGGGAATCGATGTGCTTTGATTCCAGCTTGGTAGTTGTAGTCTGTGAAATTAAAAAGCACGTGTGTGTGAAGTATCCAAACAATGACACCTTCATTTCATTATGGCTGCTTTAGCAACACACCATAAGCTACTGTTTAGGCTAGTGGGTCCCATTTAGAGGTGGCTACTTCATTCGCGCTTTCCTTGACTCATGGAGCTGCGTGAATTTTATTACAACTTTTCGCCACGATATGGCAATTTAAGTCCGCTTGATACTGTAAGGCTTAAGCCATTGGTTTCCAAAGGAGATTTTATTTGTGTCGCCAGCATAGCTTATTGACAATTTATGTTGTAAATAGGCCTACCTTATAAGCCTACCTGTAGCTTAAGGAAGCTAACAGCTTTCTATTAGGATCTAGTTTGTTAGTTACAGTTTTGTCATAACTCCCTGATGCATTTTTGCATTTAGAATAGCCAGAGCGTGAACAATATCGGGTGCCTATGGACTAGGCTCGCTTGGTGAACCCAGCCTGATCTGCCCGCTATTTATTTTTTGATTTCTTAAAAGATTGAGCTTGGTCTGGTGAAAGCCAGACTAGCCATGGACCTCAGTTACACAATGCAAGGGAACATGAATCAGCCTATATTTGCACGAACAATAACGGACAACAGCTCTTCAACTTTGGCCCGTTAAAATGTGTATGAACAGTCTAGCGACGCATTTCATCAAGGCCCATTTGGACATGTCAGTTATTTGCACCACTAGTAAAACAGCATTTCGTTTCAGACTACTGTTACTTAATTTGTGCATTAACAATAACGTTTCAGACTACTGTTACTTAATTTGTGCATTGACAATAAAGTATTACATGAACTAAAGATGACTAAAATCTTATGTAGAAGAAGAAACATTCACAAAAAAATCCATCCATCCAAAAATGACCTTTGTTTTTGATAGCTGTTGAAAACGGCTGAGATGTTTTTGTAAATAAATAAATAAATAAACAAATAAATAAATAAATAACATTATGCTGATACCTTTTGCTTTTCCCAAATACAATGTAGCCTACAGGTGTAAGTGACCTTTCATCAATCCAGTTGCAATGGATGAACTGTGATGAACTGCCCTACTTGTGATTGTTTAGAAGATGCTACATCTTCTTTGGCTATTCTACAATCTATTCACCTTTTCAGCACCAGTAGGCTACTTTCTGTGCAGCCGCACACACACACTCAGGCATGCCAAACAAGCATACACAAAAGTTTCAAGAGTGGGGGATGGAGTAAAATATGGAGACAAATTGAAGTGTGCTTTATTTTCGCGGAACGGATGTACAGGACTGAGCGGCGGTCATATTTTGTACCGCTATGCGGTACATCTAGTTTATTTATTATTAAACTAAAACAATCCCTGTCAGTTCCATGCAGTTTTCAACAGCTATCAAGAAGAGAGGTCATGTCATGGATTTTTGTGAATGTTTCTTCTTCTACATATGCATAGGTTTAGTCATCTAGTTCAAATTATATTCAGCTTTATTGTCAATGCACAAATTAAATACCAGTAGTCTAAAACAAAATGCCGTTTTACCCAGTGGTGCAAATAACTGACATGTCCAAAAGGGCCTTCATGAAATGCGTTGCGAGACTGTTCATACACATTTTAACGGGCAAAGTTGAAGAGCTACTCTCCGTTATTGTTTGTGCAAATAATATGCTGATTCATGTTCCCTTGCATTTTGCAACCATGAGGTCCATGGTTAAGCTCAATCTTTTGACGCAATCTTTTGATTTTCACCCAGCCTAGTCCATGGTAGGCGCCCGATAGAAATATTGTTTAATTTTGCGATTGAGATATCCACGCACTGGCGCCCCCCCTGCGACGTGTTCGCCCCCCGGTTTTAGAGCTATTCTAAATGCAAAAATGCATAGACATTGCATGACAACACCGTGACTGTTAACAAACTATAAGCTATATAAGGTAGGCCCTATGCTAGGCCTATTACACAACACAAATTGTCACCAGGCTATGCTGGCGACCCAAATAAAATCTCCGTTGGAACCAATGGCTTACACCTTACAGTATCAAGCTGCCACCTCTTGGCGAAAAGTTAATAGTTTTGCATATCAGTAGTAATACATTTCACGTAGCTGTGAATCACGGAAAGGGCGAATGAAGTGGACACTTCTAAATGGAACCCAACCCACTGTACAGTAACTCAAGGTCTGTGGCTAAAGCAGCCATAATGAAAGCGTTATCATTGTTTGGATAATAATAATAATTAATCGCATAGACTACAACTACCAAGCTGGAATCAAAGCACATCGACTCCCCTCTCACACCCTAAACACGCACTTCGAACAAACAAAAAGCGCCTCAGTCTCACGGAATAGCCATAGGCAAAACTGTATCTGACCGGTGTAACGTTGGTATTAAATCATCCATCGCAAAGAATGATTTTTGTAGCACGTGCAACAAATATGTGTAGGTACAGCCCTGCCCTGAATACATCTCAACGTGCGCTCTAAAACATCTGGTTTAAATGGAGATGTAGATCATCACGGGATCATAGACAGGTTATCTTTCAGGTAGCCTAGGCCTATATATTTTCCATTAAAAAACCATCACGTAGCGAACGTGTTGTGGCTAACTCACTTAGCTCCTGTTAGTAGCCTAGGTTATGGTCATAAGCAAATGAGATGACAGTCGAAAGATACAATTAGTGCTGTTATCGATTTGCTTGGTAGCCTATAAACGCATTTATGGTTTTCTACAAATACATCAATAATCAAATTGGCCTCCATCACTCAACCATGCTAACGGTAAAATTATTTTACCTACGTTCTGCTATTGATAGGATTAACGTAGCCTACCTGCAGTAAAAAACAAGCATGTCCGATAAACATTCTCAGATTTATTTCGGCTTCAAGAGGAAATGGGAATTACATTTCATGCAGAAATCATCCTACCCTTAGACGTTCTCTGCGGTAAACTACTGTAGCCTACAGTCTTGTCCTTGTAGGAAGCATAGTGTCTTTCTAACCCACTTTAGATTAACTTCCAACAAAATTACGTCTCACTGCAACGATGCGCCATCTAGTGGACAAACGACTACTTATCGCCAATACTGGAAATGCAGCCATGATGATGATGATGAATATTTATTTTGGCTTTCTTTTAATCCTACTGAATTTGTAATTATGTATCAGCCGTTCTAATACCGATAGTATGTGGGTGCCTGTGTGTGTGTGTGCATGTGTATATGTGTGCACCACCATCTACAGGCCAATGAGTGTAGAGTCACTAAATGTACACATAACTTAATTTTTTAGACCCCCCCACGGATGAAATTCTACGAAACTTGGCATACCCCCAGAGAATGTCAGGTTAATCATACACATAAAATTTGGTGCAGTTCTGAACGTCTTTACTGAAGAGAGGGGCGATTAAAGCAGAATGATATTGCATTTTCATTTTTTACCGGGGGGGTGCAAATCACAAATGAGTGATTATGGGCTAAGTTGATGTGGGCCCTTGAGACCAACATACCATAAAAAATTCTTCATCCTCGGTGCCACGGTTCAGGTAGTTATTTAGGAAAAACTGCATTTTTTGGGTTTCGGGGGGCCCAGCGCGGAGGGGGAGTGGCCCCCGGGGACCAAACGAAATTTTTCCGTAAAAGTCTAGTGGGGCTACATACCCACCAAATTTCATGTGCCCCGGTGTTTCGGTGCCCCGGGTATCGTTGACCAAAATTTCAGGAAGTAGATGACGGGAAAAAAAAAAAAAAAAAAAAAAAAAAAAAAACTTTGACAATCCCTATATGACCGCTTCGCTAGCTTCGCTAGCGGCGGTCATAATTAACCCTTCAGTTACACAGTTTTTTTTTCTTCAAATGAGTGGAATGCAATTGTCACTACCATCTTTAAATCTGGACAGCACAATAAATATTATATGCATACTGTATGTAAAAGAGGTCGGTTCGTCCACCGCTCACGGCCCTCGAACCCGCCACCTCAACACACACCGGCATGGGAGTCGCGCATCTCCTCGGTTATTGGTTGAAACACTTTATTTTGCCTTTGCGTGGGTTGCCAACCCTTGTTGGTAGCAATTGTTTTTGTGTACAGATGTCGGAACCTAGGCTGCCTACAGAGACACGTTTTTTTTTTTATACGGCCTGCTTATGGGGCAGGCAGCTAGCGGATCGTTAGGAAAGATTAGATTAATATGATAATTTATGTTTGACCCCTTTTTGGGCCTGAAATCGCAGATAGGCTACAACATTTAACAGCTGCAGAACAATGCTTCCCAAATAGCCAGTAATATTTTTCAAAACAGCCCCAAACCTTGTCAGCAGCTTTTTCAGGGTCCCTACACATAAAACGAAGCACCAACAACGTTGTTAGCGAACCCGGAGATTATTACAGAAGACTTAACAACTGTCTCCCTACCAGCTCCTCCAACCCAGTATCGCAAGGATTCGTTGTACTGTCACGTTTGGGTTGGTTAATCTATTATTCGTGCTGTGGTTGGAGGAGCCGGTAGGGGAACATGGTTTCTGACATCAACATCTCTCAACTAACCCACAAAAACTCAATGCACGGTTTTGTTTCACACTTTTTGAGTGTTTGTAGAAGCATCAGAGACCCAAATGAAAGTACAAAAGCACAGAAAAAGTGAGTTTTGCGTAATATGGCCCCTTTAAAGTCAAAGCTATATACTCTAGCTACATGAGGTGCACAATTAGTGAGCCTGAAGGATCTGTGTTAGGCCCTTTATTGGTCAGTCTTTATATCACCGAGTTTCTACAGCACTGTCACGGAGTAGAACTACGACTGTACACTGATGACACGGTTTTATAGCATGCTGAAACAGTTCAGTTAGCAGCTGAGAAATTCAATATTGCTATGGAAGGTGTGGCTAAGTGGCTTGATCAATCCTGCCTTAGCTTGAATATGAGCGAGACAATAGAAGTTATTCTCCAAAATCAAGGTGCAGATTAATTCATTCTCATTAAGGGTGAACATATTGATATAATGACTGAATTTAAATATATTGGTGTCATACCCATCATAAAATAAGAAAAGCAAAACACTTTTAGGCAGATTAGATCCTCTCTCTCTCTCTCTTTGGATGCAGCCAAGATATGTATGCATGCGCTAATCTTATTCTGTATCTCTGACCTGCTTTTTCCCCAATTGACTTTTAATATCAGCGTATAACCAAGCTTTAAATCTTTTTAAGTAAAATGCCATTTCTGCATTTCTACAAAAATGTATTTCTAAACTTTGAGAATGTTAGACTTTTTCTAAATCTGTATTTAGTGTATCAAATTTGAAATGGCCTGGGCTCCAACCTGTTTACAACTTATAAACATGTGACAATAACAACCAGTAACAACTTTGATGATGAACATTTTCAAGCTTTGAAGCAGAATGACTACACATGCTGTTATAAATGTCTTGGATACTCCACTGCATCTGTATCAAAGGTACACTGAAGGCCATATCATTGTGACTTTAGTTAATTATAAAATACAGATATGGAAAAAATGGACAAAAATCAAGGCCCTTGGTGTGATACCAGGGTCAAATGAAATGATATTTGAGATAACAGGGAGGGGGAGAGGTCCCATTTAGACTATTCCTAGCTAAACATACCCTTTCATTTGCTGTGGCTGGCGCAAGACAAGCAAAGCTTGGTGAAGTGGAGTCACGTTCACACCGAGCTCTGAGCTCTTCACAAGAGACTTTCCTGTGCACTCTCTTTTCTCTTTTTTCCCAAGGAGCAAGTGGAAGAAAGAGAGGCTCTTTGATGTGTGTGCGGTGTAAGGTCTGTCACAGGAACAAAAACAAAAAGCCTTCGGTCTGAGTGGACCTGGAGGTGCGGCCAAGGCAAACATGAGTCAAGTCACCTCAGGACCAACAGAGAGAGAGAGAGAGAGAGAGAGAGAGAGAGATTTACTCTGTGTCCAGTAATGGAGACCTTCAAATGCCACATTTTGACAGTCCACAGAAGCAAACAACAACCACAACAACGATCAACACCATCATTTTTATGCTTTTGTCGGTTTGTCCATTGATTTTCATTGCCAATAGCCCCTCATCAGTGCATAAATACACATCCTCAACGATCAATACAAGGCAAGGGAATGGGACATGCCAGAATAATTTGGTCAAACAATGGACTAATTCATTGTGGAGGGCTGGCTCTACTATAGAGAAAGAGAAACTGTGTGTATGTGTGTGAGAGAGAGAGAGAGTGTGTGTGAGAGAGAGAAGTGTAGTTACAAATTAAAACAATCACCATGACACTGAGCAGACATCGTCACCATACACCCCAACATTGGGCAGTACACTAGTCCAAATAATCATGGTGTGTTTCACTCTGTGTGTATATGTGCTTGTGAGCGTTAGTGTGTCTGTCTGTGTGTGTGCACCATTCCGAAGGCTTTGGAGGAAAAATTACGAGCAATTTGTCATCCAAGAAGGAAACTGTGAAGGCAAACATGTCCAATGAGTTGGTTTGAAGTGAGGCAAAGTCTATAGCCGTGTGGCAGGCCAGACATCACTCAACCCTCCAGCGAACTCCAAAAGCACTCCAACTCAGACAGCACCCTACCGATCACAAGTGGCCACACAGCCCTGCGTCGTCTAGACATTCAGACCACTGTCTAAACTCTTCTGATTACTATCTGTAGCTTTTAAATGTGTCCTGTATCTTTACTGATAAAGAGACATTTACCAAGATCATCTACTTTGCCATGTACATCTGCACCTTCAGTCAAGCCACCTGCTGTACAACAGCCTGGCTTTGTGAGGGATTGGCAGGCACATTGCTTCTGACAAGATACAAGTGAAGAATGTCTTAGGTCATTGGGAGAATGAGGTGTGTGATTTTGCATCCTGTTTGGAAGGAGACCCTTCAGTTGACTCGGCTAATTAAATAAGCCTACTGTGTGAGGTCAATCAAGAGAGGTCAATGTACTCACGTTTATATTAAGGCATGGCTTGATCTAGACATCTCTAATTAAAGGTACAGTCTTATCAAATCCAGATGATGGATTTATTGTCCTCTTGAGCTATCTGTTGTGTGTATGCTCATAAAAACTCAAATAACAATCTTTAATCATTTTCTTCTTCAGAGGGAATATCTGTTGTTATTCGGTGCAGACATTTGCTTTGTTTGTTGTTTGTTCTGTACATACTGTACATAACATGTCTTTTTCTTTTATTTTCAAATACTCACTGTCCTTCTCATACACACTGATGACACATCATAGACTGAAGGAAACCTCAAGGCATTAGGTATTCTATCGGCCTCAGTTCAAGAGCTCTAAGCCCTTTGAAGGTTTTGGACTCAAGGTGGTGTTTTCTTCTTGCTGTCTTTTTCCTAATTATTCGCAAATGGCCTCCCTCTCAGGGGTGTTTGAAAATGTGCAGCAAAAAGGTAAATATTGTATTTGAATGCACGAGCCAGGCACAGCCTCTGGTTTTTGGAGAGAGTGGGGAGTCACGCTATACGGGGCTTTCGAGAGTGGCGGTGCTTTCCTTTCCACTGCCTTTACCTCTCCAATGCTTGGTTTAAAATTCTCAGACACACACACATATACACACTGACACAGAGAGAGACATACTGATGGCTTTACACAGTATGTTGTATGTAGCGTATGGAAAAATAAATGGCCAGATATTTAGCACTACATTTCTAATACATGGACCTCAAGTACAAAACAAATATTTATACACTTATTTCTATAAGAGAAATCAACAAAGTTATGTCCTCTGTGTTAGTTGTTTTTCTTAACAGACTGACCACAGTGAAAGTACTTTTAATTTCTTTGTCTGTTATCAACGACAATGCCAAATATAGCCGCAAGCGGCAATGGCAAGCCCGAGCACCTGCATGACCATGATCCCCCTCCCCTAATATTTGTCTTATAGGGAGTTCCATATCCCTACCAACCTTGTGTGTGAGGGTGAAACTATGACCCCCCCCCCCCCACACACACACACACACACACCATAATAAAATCAGGACACCTGCGAGTTAGCCAATAATGTATGAAATAGCCAAATAGCCAATGAATGAAATAGCCAATAAATAATGAAATAGCCATTCTATCTGTTGCCAGATGGTGGTGCTATGCCAGACATGCATTTTGGACATGTGAATATCATCATTACCATAATAATCAATAAACTGTTGAAGTTTCAGCCAAATCAGCCAATGCTTTGTGACTTTATGACACATTTTGTGTTTATTCAGCGAAATATTTAAATTTGATGTGTCACCATTTCAACACATTTCAACATATCAACAATCCCTTCACTATTTATCATCAACAACATCTTCACATCATGTCCTCTAACTTTGATATGGTTCTGATGAGTGTGTCGAAGTGTGTCGAAACTGATCATGTGCCACGACTGTAATGGCCATTCTATCTGTTGCCAGATGGTGGCGCTATGCCAAATATGCATTGTGGACATGTGCATGCATATCATCATTACCATAACAATTAATAACCTGTGAGGTTTGAGCCATGTCAAGCAGTGCATGGCAAATTTATCACACATTTCCTGTTTATGTGGCGAGGTATGTAAATTCACCATATTACTTTTTCCGCATATTACAACATATCAAAAAAAGCTTCTCAATTTAGAAACAGCATCTTGATATGATGTATACCATATTTGCCATAAATTGGATGAAATTGATCACGTGTTACAACCAGTGATGCCAGTAACACGTTACTCTATTCCGACTCCGGTAACGGGTAATCTAACACGTTACTATTTCCAAACCAGTAATCAGATTAAAGTTACTTACTAAAATGACAAAAATAATTCTATTTTTGTCATTTTCTTCTTGTCTCTGGGATTAACGTCATGTATGCTCACGTTTTCAGCATGGGGACAACTCACATGTAATACCACGCATCGACACAAACGTAAACAACAATGGAGGGAGGAAAGAGATGTGCGTTTTCTAGCTGGAAAGTCATTAGTTTGAGTTTGTGTCAGCTAAACATGACAACATTAAGGTATGTTGTACACTCTGTGCTGGCGAAAAGTGCTGTCTAGAAGTTCCGGAAGTTATTGACAGCAGCTCCCTGACGCCCGCAAATTAGATAAAATCTCCCGGAATGTAGAGCGAGCGAGCAAGTTAATGTACGCGAGATCGAAACTTTAAATCGCGTGTGCATCTGAGTATAGTACACGCATCCAAGACAGAGAGCATCCTGATTGGCCTGTTTCGCTAAATCAACCAATCAGATGACTTTAGCATTCCTTGAGTTTAACTAGTTTCATTTCGTTTGCATATTATTCAGGCCTATACTAGATGGCTAGTTGCCAAGGCTACATGAAAAGCCGAAACTACCAAAATCTACATATTTTATTATCACAATTTCTATCTATAAACCTTCCTTACTTGGTGTACTGCCGTGTTGTAGTACTCGAGTCCAAGTTTTTGTGGGGGTGGGGGCGGCTTTGGGATACCTCCCTGAAATCACTTTTTGCAGGTTGGGATGTCTCACGTTACTGTTAAAATGCACTTACAATAAAGTGAGTATTGGCAAAACCGGTTGTCATTTTTATGTTGAGGCGGCGGGGAGTGTTGTCGGCAGCTACTGAATGTAACTTATAAAGTAACTTATAATCTAACTTTGCTTTTAAAATCAAGTAATCAGTAAAGTTACTTTTTAACAGAGTAATCAGTAATCAGATTACTTTTTCAAGGTAACTGGCAACACTGGTCCCAATCTTGGGGGGTTACACATACCTTTCAAATTTTGTGTGCATAGCTGAAAGTATATGCCAACCACAAGGGTTAGTGACACCAGGGGGCACTATGGAGTCCATAGGCCACACCCTGGGCCAAGCCTTTGTCCATGACAGCTTTATCGGACACCTGTTGTGTGTGTGTTTTCGCCCATGGGAAGCACCTCAAAAAAGGCAAATCAAGGCAGGTTATTCCCAACCATAATAATGATAGCTAGATGTACCGCAGAGCGGTACAAAATATACTACTTTTGTGTATGTAAATGAGTGTGTGCATAGTGTGTTTTGTTTTTGTGCATGTATGCTTCTGTGTGTGTGTGTGTGTGTGGCTTTGCTTGTGAGTGTGTGTGTGTGGGGGTAATGGGGTGTGTGTGTGTGTTTATCTGTGTGTGTGTGTGTGCACGTGCCTGCATGTGTGTGTGTTTATATGTGTGTCTGTGTGTGGGTGTGTTTATGTGTGTTTATCTCTGTGTGTGTGTTTGTGTGTGCCTGCATGTGTGTGTGTTTATATGTGTGTCTGCGTGTGGGTGTGTTTATGTGTCTCTGTATGTGCATGTGAGTGTGTGCGTGCCTGTGTGTGTACATGTGTGAGTGCGTGTGTGTGCGTGAGTGTGTGCATGTGTGTGTGTGTGTTTATGTAGATAGATAGATACTTTATTGATCCCAAGGGGAAATTCAAGTGTGTCGTGTGATCATGTGTGTGTCTGTGTGTGTGTGTGTGTATGAACGAAGTGCGTGTAGCTGATATGGCCCCCCATGAACGGAATTCCACGAAACTTCAGAGGGCATGCGTTCAGAGGGTGTCATAATGATCCTACACTTCCAATTTCGTAGTACCTACGATTACAAAACCTCATTTTTGCTTTTTCATTTTTAACTAGGTGGAGCTATACATTAAATGAGTGGTTATGGGATGGGTTGACATAGCCCCTTAAGACCAACATACTGTACAACAAATTTGGTCCTCCTAGGCCGTGTCCGCCCTACCCTCCTTTCGGGGGTCCAGTCCTGCGGGGGGTGGCTACATGCCCACAAAGTTTCCTGCACTCCGGTCTTTCGGTGTCCCGGGAATCATTGACACAAAATTACAGAAAAAAAAACAAAAACAAAACAAAAAATACTACTAAACCTTTGCTGCGTGGCGGTCATAATAATCCTTACAGAAACAATAGGGCTTTGCCCTAAAAAATATTTCTGCACCTCATAAATTGAGATGTAATGAGTTCAAATTTGATATCTCAGTGTGCAAGTGAATGTGTCATTTTCAACACCCTAGCTGTGTCTCAAACAGTCTACTTGCACACTTAGTTTAAGTATATAGTGCAGAAGATACTGGGACAATTCTAATCATCGAAAAGTGGGCAAAATGCAAGCAAGCGCTCACTGCACACTAGCAGTGTACTGACGGAAGTATGCGGTTTGAGAGACACCCCCTGTTTGAAAGTGAGGAAACGGCTCATAGATTTATGTCTACGAAAACAAGTTAACTATGTCCTGTGCACACTGGACTAAAATTACTTGTGTGCTAGGTGATTGCATAACATTCTCACCAATTACTTGTGCATTCATGTTCTTTTTTTCTTTGTTTCTAAACAAAGTTTACCTTTTGTAAAATCAATTCATGTGACATGACAAAGTGGCCAAACAGTAAGATGGTACTAGTGCAGAAGGCGGTACATTCCTCGTGCATTCCTTAGTGTCAGAACCAGGTCCAAATCTGATGCCCAGGGTACCGGTCAGCTAGGGATCACAGTCCAAACACAACCAGGTCTATTCTTGGGGCCACAATGTTTTCAGAGATATTTTTATCTGTGAGGCGGCGGCCCCTTTCTTCTCTATATTCTCTCGAGTGCTGGGAAAACTTTGAGGAGGGCTGGAATGTGCTCCTTCACAGAGGCGACCTGGGACTGTCTGGCCGCCTGAATTGGCGCACTGATTGGGGCTAATTTCTTGTGATGGGTGCCTGGCAACATGAGGTAGCAGGGACAAGGGCAAGAGGGACAAGGGTCTCTGAACCCTACCACACAAACACACCCACACTAGCCTTCCACCATCACCCCCTCTGATATTTGGGGAGGGGGAAGGTGGTTTGAGCAGTGGAGGAATGTCCTGGTGCCATGCAAAAGAATGTGGAATTATGGGATGGCATTAGTGGCACGCGGCCTGAGTAACCTTGCCATTGTATGGTCTGCGGTGGTGGGATGTGCGGTGCAAAGCCAGCTGGGAGGTTTCAGTGTTGCAAACTCTTATGCTCGAGTGTCACACCTGGCTTGGATCAGTAATTACACAATCAGTTCTGTATTTCTGTGTGGGTCTATGTGTGTAGTACCCACTGTTAAATCTCTCTCCCTCTCTCTCTCTCTCTCTCTCTCTCTCTCTCTGTGTGTGTGTGTGTGTTTGCATGCACACGTCCACTTGTGTTTATCCATGAGTGTGTACATGTGTGATACAATGTGTTTGGTCCATATAGCCACTTGATAATCAGCACATCTTTGTGCTGAATATCAAGCACAAAGCACACATCATTTATTCTTTGCTACTAATAACATGTTTGTGGCTAATGCTAATAGACACTCGCTCATATTATTTTTATTTTTATTATTATTATTATTATTATTATTATTATTATTATTATTATTATATTCACAAAGTGAATGCTTGATGTGAATGCTCCCCCATTGGACTGGACCCCCAAAAGGAGGGTAGCCTATAGTGGACACAGTTTTCTGTAAATATCATTATATAATTGGATCTTTATGACACCCTCTGAATGCATGCCGAGTTTCGTGGAATTCTGGCACAGGTGCAAGTGAAATGTCTGTTTATGAAAATAGCCGGCCACGTGTAAACATAGCCTAGTGAAAAGAAAGAGATCCAGTTAATTGGAGAAAGACACAGAGAAAAGGCTCTTTATAAGTTGCTGCAGTCAGTCAGAGCACCGATAGCACTACTAGACGGTGGGCCGGGAGCTGCTATCTACTTTAGTTTTTTAAACTGTCAATATAAACAAAAATACAGGACTTGGGTTTTTTACACATTAAATGAAATGTTTTTTTTTCATCACATTTTTGTTTGTTTGCAGTCTCGAGATGGTCATATACTTAAAAAAAAAAATTGAGTTTTGTGTAAAATATTTTGGAGGACTCAGGGCCAGATGTACTAACGCTTTTGCGCCCACTTCAGGCGTATTTGTTTTGCAACGTGCGTGTAAAATTATTGCGAGGTATGTACAAACAGGCCGCAGTGATGTAAAAGCGCAAACTGCCTGTCGCGGGAGCTGAAAATGGCAGATTGCGTGTTTCATGTCATGCATATGCATTCATGGGAGGATCCAGGGGAAAGTGGGAGTTTAGCGTAAAAAGATGGGAGGGGAAGAGTAAAGAGCGCCTAATAATGTATTCCGCGGTATGTACAAAGACTGCTCCTGAAAGCGCACGTATTCTGTGCCTAAATACTTCCGCTTTGTGATCGCTAAACGTTTGATTCTTTTTAATGTTGTCATCAGTTAACTTCATTCAACTGCGCTTGTAGGCTCTGCCATTCAGTTGTGGACGTTCGTAAATTGCGTTTATGGGCGGAGAGAGGCAGAGAAAGGCGCAGTTTACACCAAGGATTGAACAATTGATAAATACGACGGAAACTTGGGTCTGTCAGCGTTCGCAATCTGTGGTTTGTCCATGACGCTGATAACTTTACGTTCGCAAATGTACGTACATCTGGCCCTCAGAGAGCCTTAGATACTATGAACCAATCAAAAACTCGTATTAACATCACCTGACATCTGACGTGGGCCCAGCAGCGGAGAGCAAGTTGTGAGAATGGAGAATACTAGAAATAGTTCTTAGTCTTTTTAATAAAGTATGGGAAATGGTAATCTTCCATCAGTGTGGAAACAGGCAATTATAAAGCCAGGGAAAAACCCATCTGACCTATCCAATTATAGACCAATTGCCTTAACATCTCAATTGTGCAAAATAACGGAAAGAATAATTATTGTTAGATTGACTCATTTTTTAGAGAGTAATGATCTTTTTTCTCCATATCAGAGTTTTGTTGGGGCAGAAGTACAATGGATTCAATATGTTTAGAATCAGATATTAGGAAAGCACAGACTAATATATAGGGAGATAGTAGCGGTATTTTTTGATGTTGAGAAAGTGTATGATGCTTGGAAAAAAGGTTTATTAATTAAGTTACAAAGATTGGAAATTGGTGGTTAAAGGTTGTATCAGCGATGGTGGGGTAACGTCACTTCTGTTGACATTCAAACAAAACAGAGAGTTAGCTTGCTACTCCGTCCCCCTCCTTCCCGTGCAATTGAAACTCTCCTGAATGTGCATCTCATCAGTTATTGGTTGGAACACTTTATTTTGCCTTTGAGTGGTTGGCAACACTTGTTGGTAGCAACTGCTTTTGTGTGCAGATCTCAGAGCCTAGGCTGCCTACAGTACAGAGATGCGTTTTTGTTTGATGGCCTGCTTATGAGGCGGGCAGCTAGCGGATCGTTAGATTAAATTAATGTGATCATTCATATGTTTTTCAAAAAAGCATAACATTTCACCAGTATCTTTAACATTGTACAATCATCCTCTTGAGCAAGAAGAGAATATAAAATGTATGTGGTTTGATGGAAAGTTGACATGGAAGATTCATCTGGAAAAAAGGTAAATAAATGTAAAAAGATTGTTATTATCCTACACTGTTTATTAGGACAATGCGGAGCAAGCAGGGCATCTTTGCAAAATATAAACTGGGCACTAATGAGGTCTGTGTTTGATTATGGGTGTATATATGTCATCAGCAGATTATAATATCAAAGCATTGGATGTCATGCAAGCTCAGGCTTTGAGGATATGTAGTGGTTCTTTTAAAACATCCCCAGTGTCTTCTATGCAGGTGGAAATGAGTGAGATGCCTGTATAACTGATGTTGGCATGTTAAGGGACAAGTTGATAGCCACCCAGCTAAAGCTATCTTAAAGCTGCAGTTAGCAAGTCTGACAGATTGAGGGGACATCGAGTTTGTGCTCGTCAGTGCGCACCAGACTGCACCAGACTGTGATTGACAGTCAGATCTCACACAGCCCTGCTCTGATTGGACCAGAAGAACCGGGAGCTGTGGATTTTTGCAGAACAAATAACAGGCTCTAGGTGGAGGTAGAAGTGTGGGTTTTTTTCTAAAACCGGCTGATTTATGCTGTTCTGTCGGAGCAATCTTGCCAACTGCAGCTTTAAAAGACTGTTGGGAACATACTAAGTCCATTTATAGAAGTTTTGGGTATATTGGTGATGCGAAAGCAGAGGATGTAGGATTACATACGTTTTTACTGTTAAGAGTCCCTACTTTTCCAGCATTTTGTTTCCCCCTTCCCAACATTTTTTTAAACATGTTACTGGTATCAAATTCAAAATGAACATATATTTTCCATTACATAGTGAAATTTGCCATTTTCAACATTTGATATGTTGTCAGTGTCCTTTTTCCTAAATATGAGTTTAAGAGATTTGCAGATTATTACATTCTGTTTTTATTTACATTTTACACAACGTCCTAACTTTTCTCTTCCGGGGTTGTACACTATGCAAGATTTTCACCTTAACATTACCTTTACGAAGCCAATTTTATGGTAAATGAGCTTGTAATAGGGGAATAGTTTGCATAGCATAGACATAGCAGGTCGCTAACGAGAGAACCAGCCATACAATTTCCAAACTAGCAACCTGAAGACATCTCTTAAGAATTGTGAATACATTACCTCGTAGGTAGATATAGCTCTTTGCCTGTTGTTAATCAGTTTTCTCTGCAACAAAACCATTTTCATTGTGTACAGGGGGAACAAGTCACGAGAAGTAGGCTATTTACAATGGCATTGTAAAATATTGCGACTATAGGGGGAGCTCTACAATTGGCAAAAATACCTGAAGCTGCATAGTGCACTTTAATATCTCAAAAAGTATACAGTAAATGGCACAAAAATGAAAAGACAGGCATAGGCAAATTGTTTGAATACCTACACGTCAAAATTTGAACAAAGTTTTCGATTTTAAGCGGTTCAAGTCGAATTATACCCTGGAAGAATAATGATAAAAAAATAAGAACAAGCCACTGGATTACAACATTAGTTTTTCTACTGTTCTACAGTTTTTTTGAGGTGGTTCCCATGGTTGAAAACATTATATTTGGCACACACATCAGTTGTCACAGTGAATACGTGTGTCTGGCTCAGGGACTCCATAGCGCCTCCTTATGTCACTGAGTCTCATGGTTGGTATATAGTTTCAGCTAGACACACCAAATTTGGTAGGTACTCAAAGAAAAACAACTTTCACATGTACATTGCCACACTCAACAGGAAGTGAAGTATTTGGGATTTTTTTGTGTTTTGACACAATCAATTTTGACAATGAATCAGATTAATTTCAAGTTTGTTTGTTTGGATTTTTGAGAGGTTGTAATATAAAATGGTGATACAATAAATTTAAATATCTGGGCACATAGGAAATGTGTCATAAATCCATGTGTTGTATCAATGTGTCATTCATTGCTTGACATGGATCTTTCACAGGTTATAGATTGTGATGATTATGATATCCACATGTGCAAGTCTAGCATAGCACCACCATCTGGAAATAATGGCTTTTTGATACCATTCCAGGCAGCTCATCAGATTTATTTCAGGTTAGGTGTACTCACAAATGTCAAGTGTTGACTTTATATTGTGAGGGAGGTTGCATCAGTTTTTTAGATAACTTGATCTAACTACTTGACTTGGACTATTGCACCACAGATCACAAAATATAAAGTGCTACCGCCCATTAACGCTCATTTGTGGAATAGAGCCACCTAATGAATAATGTCTTTGCAAAAGTCTACAAGATCACCAGCCAATATCTTGTGACAATAAAATTAATCAAATGTGAATCAAATAATCAATTGAATTTAAGAACCACTAAAGATATAATATTGAAAAAGTGTATGCTTACACTTGGCTACACTAAATCATGTTTCCTAAAGTTTAATTTGGCTCACTCTACAAATTTGTGAATGTCTGTAGACCCTGCAAAGTAGTGTCAAGATCCAATGTTACATGATATATTGGCCATTTTTGGCCCCTCATTTACACACACAGGTAGACACACACACACACGTGGGTTCACACACAGAAGGTAAACAGTGGTACGCACACACACATACACACACATACAAACATGGGCTAACACACAGAAACGCAGACATTCCCACATGCACACAGTCATGCATGCAGCATGCAAATACATACACTACAGGCTCACACAAGCACCCACAACTACAATCATGCTCTACAATGTCTAAAACTCTTGAAATTTGGCACACACACACACCAAGTAAGTAGGCCAGGGGGCAGCCGTAGCCTACTGGTTAGGGCTTCGGGCTTTGAACCGAAGGGTTGCTGATTCGATTCCCGACCAGTAGGAAAAATGTGGGTGGGGGAAGTAGTTGAGCACTATGCCCACATCCACGGCTGAAGTGCCCTTGAGCAAGACACTTGCTCAAGCAAGCCAACCTACTGCGCCGGGAGTGTGTGCTTCACCTCACTCTGTGTTTACTAATTCATTCACAGATGGGACAATTGCAAAGACCAAGTTCCTTGCAAGTATACTTGGTCTATAAAACTGATTTACATGTAAGTATATTATTAGATAACACCACTTGTGGCTATATTTAATGCTTGTTTAATGCTCTAAGCGTACAGAAGCCCATTATCAGCCTCCATTCGTCCTGTGTTCCAAAGGCATTGAGCTGAGTATATGGAGTAGCAGGTTTGATTGGAGGAAACAAACTGGCTAAACTCAACAAACCTTCTTCTGAAACATGTCAATCTAAATGAAAGCTATTCCATGTCAGAAATGACATTGACATCTGAAGATCTCATATGATGCTGTGTTCTACTCTTTTCACAGAGGAGTGTAAACTGGTTTCACCAGAATGAAAAGAGGAAGAGCCAACACTGAGCAAGTGGACAAATACAGATGTCTCACAGGCCCTAAACTGCTTTAAGTTTGTTAAATAGTGCAACAAAACACCATTGTCAACATCAACAGACGAGGTGACTACAGAATGCTGACCTTCTAAACCAGTGTTCCTTAGACTTGGAAAAAAGTGTTATGTTCAGATCGCAAAGAAGTATATTCTTGAGATGCAGACCAAATGCTGGAGGAGTGTCTGTCACGCAGAGTGGAAGGAGTGTGGGGTGCTTTGGCAGTGTTAAAGTGGGAACATTGTACGGGATATAAGGAATTTTGAAGAAAGAAAGCCATCACTAACAGTTAATAAATATATTAACACTAGGCTCTATGTCATGGAAAATATTACACATTTCTTTTCTAAATGAATAGCTTACTGTTGTAATCTGACCAAATTCTGATATGACAAAAGTGAAATCAGGCTTTCTATAATCCTGATGTGATTGCTATCCTGTGTATCCACTGGCAATATCAGTATATCAGTATCAGTGGCAATCTCTTTTCCCTTCATTCCTTGTTATAAGCTGACATAAAACACAGTGACTTGTGCAGTGTTTCAGATGAAAGTCTAAATGACTAAAAAAATTGTAAACCTCCTTCTCACTGTTCTGGATACAGTGTGATCATCTGTCATCTATGGAAAACACGGCTAGCTGCGGTCTTTGCAGGTGAGAGTCAGTAAAGCCCTCTACCCCCTCCCACCCTTACCACGACAAACCTAAATCCAGTTGCTTAAATTGCAGTTTTTCTAGCAAGTGGAGCAAAGCTTGAACTGAGCCTGGGATCTGTGTCCGGGATTTCCTGCTGCCTTTCCCTCCTCCTTCTCTGAACTGCAGTGGTGTCACTCGCTTTTAAACAAGACTTGCAACCGACAAAACAACAAGTAAAAGAAACAGTAGGAAGCAATGGCACCTGAGATCCCCCATCAAAGAAAGACAGAGACCAATAACCTGATATTCTTGAGAGGAGAGATGTCACTCTCCACTGTCCTGTCGCATTAAAGGCATAAAAGCCCAAAAAAATATACTTAAAAAAACATGTACATGACGGCACTGGTCAGTTTGGGGATCATCAAGAGTTGTTGAAGAACGTCTAAGGCAGGAGGGTAAAACTTCTCATGCCCTTTACTATCATTTGGGTACTTTTTTTTAGAAAAAAGGCTTTATTTGACTTAGACTTTCAGTGAGTGTGTGATCTGTATGATTTGTTGAGTAGCCTGCAGCATCTGTTTATAGCTTGAAGCATTTTGAAGTGGCCCCTGAGTTTCCTCCAGAAGTGGAGAAAAAGCCTCTTCACTGTTGGGGTGTGCATTCATTTGGATTGCTTTAAAGTGTTTCTGGGGCCTACAATCTTTGTAAAAAACAGTTTATTTCCTTCAGAGCAAACACCCTCATTCCATGTGCTCTCTGAATTATGTGTATTTCTCATGCATTGCATTCCCCCAAAGCAAAAGAGTCAGAATCATTATAATGTGGTATAATTCTGTCATGGCATTTACCTATTTGGTTTTAAACGGCATGGATATATAAAGGAAGATATATTGAATAAATGTGAGTAAGCAACAAAGAAGTTATAATGAAATGACAGTATACTGTAGCAATTTGCAAACAAGCTTTAGACTATTTGGCCATAGTCGTGGTCACATAGCAGCAATATTAATAATGATAAGCAACAACAATTATACATAATTATACATTTTTGTTATCTTAAGTTTTCATAGGCCTATTTAAGCAATAATTAGGCAGGCTAGCTACCCTAAACAAAGTTCTCTTAAATCTGAATTTTTAAAAAGATGTAAGAATTCTTTCTTACGCGTGCACATAGGCAGATATATATGCAGGAAAAAGGATTAAAATCACTTCTTAATTTGTCACGTTACTCACATTATCTCTGTGTTTACTGGGAAACTTGGGATAACATCTATGTCTTCGCAAGAAATTGTGTTAGTCATCCCAGAGCAGTCGCAACGTGCTGGACAGGTTGAGTTCTCCTCATACGACAGTATCGGTGATGCAAGGAGGATGAGGAGCAGTGATGTGAACATGTACATCTCCGTTCGACGATATCGAGTCATATCACAAATATGGTCTAACTAAAAATGTATCTTTCGCCAAACCATCAGCAGACTAATCTCCAGATAATGAAAAAGTAGAGCTAACCGCAGCTTTCATCTGTTCTGAAAAGAAAACGAGGACAACTTGAGTCCCTCCTTTTTACAATGCGCGCAAGTTGCAATAGTCCAAGTCTCCTTAGACTGAAGTTACACACACGTGAACTTCGCTTGGCTGTGAATTCCGTGTCATGGGCTGGTGGTGAAATCAGTTGAGTAGCCTATTGCGGTTTGGAGTTGGTCGCTGTCAATAGCTTCTGCGTTACCGTTTGAAGGCTCTCTCAGCCAGGATATAATTACTAAGGCCAACGTAAGCGTTTACATGGATTTACATGCTGCTTACAATAAAAAGCAGCAAGAACACGTTTTCCAATTCCTCGAACTGGCCCATATGGAATCACCAGCACACACAGACACAGACACACACAAACATCTGTAAAAGATTAAGAAAGGAAACCTGGGAATATGAAGAGGAATAAATGAAAGATAACAAAATGTGGACATTTAAAGGGACATTGCTTAAATTGTCCCTATTGCATTATTTTTATAGGATAGGATAGGAGCCTACTTTTGCAATTCCTTGTTGCTTTTACCCTTTCCCTATTGCTATCACTTGCTATTGCTTTTCTCTATTGCCAAAGCTATTCTTCAAGGGCCAAACGTCAGTTAATCAGAACAATTGCTTCTGGCTTCATTTCAGTGCGGGATAGGCTAGCTACAAAGTAGTTGCTTATTGGATATCTGAAATATTCCACTAAGACCTGCATTTTCTAAATGTTTGGCCTATATTTAAATAGTTTCAAAAAGTAGGCCTAACCTAAATGGTGATAGAGGCTGGAAAACACATAGGATGGCTTACAGCAACGCTTTATTAGACCTATAGCGAATACTAGGCGCATTAAGCAATAAATAGATCAATCAGAAAAATGCAATAGGGAAAATGTATTCCTATTTCATTCCATCTTTAGATTTTATTTTTCTTCTTTTTTCCAGACTACCTCGATTATTGCATAACCTACCAGACATTCGAATAAATTTGATTTATTAGAGGGCAAATAGCCTAAGTCATTAGGATCCTAACCTTTATAGGGCTCTGATAGAACCAAGAGCGGTTCAGGTGGCGCAAAACATCATCAACGGCGACCGTGGGGCTGATATAGATTTGTAGTTTTCCTAAGTTGATTGTGTTAAGATCATACTCACTGTAATACTACAACTCCCTTCTATATTGCGCCACTTCGGCAGTTTGTTTTCTTCCTGTTTCAGGGCGGTCAGTTTAAGTTGCCATAGCAGGGAATAGTGTCAGCTGTGCAGGTGCAAAAGCTTAGAAGAAATGTTTACGGTCTGTTAACGTGACACCTAAATCCTGGTAGGATCTGAGCGGAAATGTAAAAACCAGATAGCACATTTATAGTCCTGTGTATTTCAGAGTTAGCGTTTACACATGAACATAAATGCTTTTCAATGGAACTTTGCCTGCTAACGTTGGTTAACGGCTAGCTTCTAACGTTCATCTACTTAGCTTGCTAGCTAGTCAGCTTGCTATGTTGCTTAGAAGCTAACTGAGATTTTGTGACTTGCTTAATGTCATTGTGAAAAACATGACAATATCAGGCTTCTCTTGTTGATAGTGATCGATGTATCCCGTGTCGTTTGACGTTAATGTGGCTTTGCATGTAACATAATGTAACGTTAAGGTGACAGCGAAGGTACAATGCGAATAGGAGATACAAACATTGGTGTAATAATAAGTGCTACTTTGCAAAATATATAAAATAACAGCTCAGAAGTCAGAGGCGTAACGCTGGGTAAGAGGGAGAGACAGAATAGGCTATGTTTAAGTTAGAGTGAGTGAGTGAGTGAGTTGCTAACAGTTTCTCCTGTTTTTCTGTCCTAAAAAGCATTAGGGCAGAAATGCTAAGGTAACGTTATTCACGTCCTATCCCGCAACAACGATACCGATGTCTGCCAAGTCAGAACTATGGAGTCCTCCAGTGAATCTGAGACTTTCGACAGAACGAGGAGACATCGCTCACGGGGAAGAGAACCCCAGCGAAGACGTAGTCGTGACAAAACTGATGCCGATATTGCCATTTCGGAGAAAATTGACACACTGGCCAGCACGTTGCAGGTAACGTTATGGGACATCTTAAGTTATTGATGTTGTTTGCCATCTAAATTGTTTGGATGACTGGAGTGACTAATAACTAGGGTGCCTGCCTAAATCTATTTACTCAACTTTTGTGATGACATTGTAAACTACAGGACACCAGTCGCAACCTCCACAGAGTCGATCAGATGTTGGGACAGTATCGAGAGCACACAGACGATAAAGCTGAAGCCATGGCAACAGTAGGTGTTATCAGCAACAGTGTGCTGTTTATTTGATGCTAATAGCTTGTTCTGCTTGGTCATGACGGGTACATTGGCTTTTTCCTTGTAGTTGAAGGAGAGCTTGGAAGAGTCCATTCAGCAGCTCCAGAGTCAGCGGCTCCACCGAGCGCCCGCCAGTCACAGTGGCTCTTTTTCCACCCTACACAGCAGCGAACTGGAGGATGGCAGCACCTCTGGTAGTGTTGTATGCCTCCTCCTTGGTTACTTATGTACATTGCAGTTTATGTTGCATTATTATTCTTATGTTTTTGTTTTGGTCTTAATTCACTTCCAGGAGTCTAATTTTACTGAGAGCATTACATTGAATTCAGTCTCACAGCCCTGACCACTGTGTTTCATTCTACTTTAATGTTAATGTCTTTAATGTTCAGATGGACCTCGCTACTGCCCCACGTCTCCACTGAAAGATTATGGCAGCTCAGAGGGGGGCAGCAGGAGAAGGTCCAGGTCCGCCACTGTGCGCTTCAGAGACTCAGGCCAGGCTGAGGATGTACGTTCATTCAGAATCAGAAAAGATCCAACTTTTCCCACTCCACATACACAACGTGTAGCCTCTGTCAGTTTGTTTGCAATTCACACCAACGTCTTACCCTTGTGTGCTCAACATGCCTCCCTTGATCTTTTGCAATAGCATTGACGTGCCATGGAACAATTAATTCACACCACAGTAACTTGTCTAATATTTTTGAACAGTTTCATCTTGCTGTGAATCTTTGGTGTGGATTTACCTTAAGAGTGCAACAAGGCATGGCGAAAAGAACCTGTGTTAAAAGGCAGGAGTGAGATAAACGCTGTTTTTCTGTCCAGATTCACGGTCTTCACCAGTCCCTCCGAGATCTGCGCAGTGACCAGCTCCGTCTGACGGATGACGTCAACCGAGAGATTCACAGGAGGAACAGGTAAGTGAGGCCAGTGCTCCAGTGATTCACTATGTGATCTGCTGTACTACCCTTCATACCCTGTGGTAAGGTGCACTAATGAGTAAGTTAGCTAATTAAGAATGTTTTATTGTGTTTTGGAAGGTCTGAGGTGGAAACCAAGAGGACACTGAAGAATCTCAATGGCCGACTCAGCTCATCACAGGGGGACCCAGTGAGTGTGCTTGTACATAGTAAACATTTAATTCACACGCAACTTTGGGAAGCATACGGCCCTTCATTTATTTCTGAAAAGGCTGAAATTATATTGTAATGACGTCACTCGTCAGGACCAATGAGGGAACTGGGAGTGGTCGAAGGAAATCGTGAAGCTGTCCGCGCGCTGTTGGAAATAATAATTGATTATAGAACCCCTGTTAACCTAATGATTCTGACCCCGCTAGATATGGAGAAGTTTCAGTCAAAGTAATATTACTATCCATAGTAGGCCAATGTAGGCCTACCCACGATACTGTTACAAGAATGCCTTCTAGCTATTTAATTAGACTCAACTTTCCCCAAGAATAGTGTGCGAGGCCCTCCTCGGCCGACTAATTCGGGAGGCGCCTTCAACTGAGTAATAATCCTAGTGTGAAAGTTGGTCAGAGGCTATAGTGCTGGCCTGGACCACTATACTCATCTGGACAGAACATCTTACCGAAGCTACAGAGGGTTCAGGGTGTGCTAAGGTTAGCTGTCTAATTCCAGACTACTAATAAAATCAGTGACCCACCACAACACAATACGATGGCCAGTTCTCCTGATAGCGTGCCTACTTTCACTGAGTTAGCCCCACGGCCCTAGGGACTAATCCTAGCCCTTCCCCCTGGCACATCTAAAACTTTGAGGGATATCTAAAGAAACTCTAGAAAACTATGCGGTCAAAGCATAACAATTTATTTGTCAGGCACAAGCTATTCATCCAATACATTATAGAAGGTACATCTAAATGAATAATGTGAAAGTTACGAAAACAGGTTAAAGGAACATTTAGGAAACCATATGAAGCAATCAGAGAATGAACATACCAGCTCAGAGGATGATGGCTACACACCAGAGTGGTGCGGGAGATTCTGACTACAGAATGGCTCCCAGAATGCTCTGTGAACATCACTTAAATACTACCTAGTTTGTGGTTAGTTACATTGATATGGATCACATGATTGGAGGTCAGCTGATTTGGGATCACATGGTTGGAGGTCATCTGATTTGAGAGTACTTTGATGAGACTTGAGACCATTGTAGTGAGAGTGCATTAATCAAGACATGACAAGGTACACATTAATTACATTTCCTGCTTCCTAGTTAGTTTCTCCTGTGAAAAAGGCAAAGGTTAGAGATATAATCAAAAGTTGTTGTAGCAGCAATATGTGACAATGGGCCCACAATAGGCCCACACTTAGTAGTTGATCAAGAGTCAATATATGACTGAAAAGATTATCATCAGCCTGGTAATTAGGATCCTTACAATATATATAAAAAAAAAATCAGGTCTTATCAATGATAGGTGATGTGGTCAATAAAAATAGGTTTGTTTTTGGCATGCCCCTGTGGTGGATTTTTGCTAATACACTTATTTAAAACTTAGTTAATAACTTTGTAATAATAATAATAATAATGATTATTATTTAATAATAATAATAATAATAATAATAATAATAACAACAACAACAACAACACAAGTAAATGATATATATTTAAAACTTTTTTTGAAGGTGTCATTACGTGTTGAGCAGCGCCTTCAGGAGATTGAGAAGGGGATTCGCTCAGAACGACAACCAATGTTTGACAGGCAGCGACCTCAGATGCACCAACCCAGCAATTTTCAGGAGGTGCTATGTGAATACACACACACACACACACTCAGACTTACTCTCTGTTACCTTAACGTTACACACTCTCTCTCTCTCTCTCTCTCTCTCTCTCTCTCTCTCTCTCTCTCTCTCTCTCTCTCTCTCTCTCTCTCTCTCTCTCTCTCTCCGCTCTCACACGCACAATTTTTGCATGTACCAGTTCTGATAAATCATATATACACACATCTATTTTAACTCACAGAAATACTGATTTTTCTTTTCCTCAATATTTTGCAATGCTTTACACACATGCACATATATTAAGACCACAGTGCGATTGCACATGTGTTTTGTTTTTCTCTATTGCTACATTGCAACTCACCAGCTGTCCACAAGGGGGCAGTCTTTAGCTGCTTCTCTCACATCATTCAAAGGAGTCGCCTGCTCTCGCTCTCTCTCGGCATCCTGCGAGAGCGCTGATAAACTGCCTCCAATTTCCATCTTTATACTCTGCGGTTCTCTAATGGAAATACAGTGGGCCCCAGGCAACCCACAAGATAATGCATTTGTTCCCAAATGAAAGGAGAATAAATAAAAGAGGCAAATGAAGGGGAAAAACAAACTCCATCGGCAGCTAAACAGCTAGCTGGAGAGTGAGGGGGGGAGGGAGAGGTCTTCGAAGTTCACTTCCACACTCACTCACTCGGCTCAATTAAGACCGTGTTTGTGAACGACTCTTTCAGCTCAATTAAGACAGTGTATGTGAACGACTCTTTCAGCACCTTCAATGGAGGCCTCTAGGGGTTATCTGCCATATATGCCACTCTATTAAAGGAAGTATTAGTTAAAAGAAGAAAGGGAAGCTTTCGGAGTCTTATTTATTTATTTGTTTAATTAATTAATTGATGTGCGCCATCAAGTATGAAATGGGTGGGGAAAAAATATATTGTTGGCAAAGAGAGGAAGCTGTGAAAGAGAGAGAGAGAGAGAGACCCCTATCCATCCCCTACCACCGCTATCTATCATCCTAGTATTATTTCTGCTACTGTTTATTCTGTGTTTACATGTTTATACCCACATTGCTATATCTCTATTTTCTTTCTTTTGTGATACTACTGTGTTATTTGTAACATTAGCTTTGGCAACACTGTACCAAACAGTCACGCTAATAAAGCATCATTGAATTTGACAAAGGCAAACGCAGAGGAAGGTGTGTGTGAGGTTGGCTTGCTACACACATTTGAGCACCACTGTCACCAAGGGCTCTCAGAAGGATGGACACAGAGGCCTCTGAAATGAGGGGACCACGTTCCACCCACACTCACTTCACCTGGAGCATCTTGCTCTCTCTGAGCCCCCCCCCCACCCCCTTCTCTCTCTCTCTCTCCCCACATCCCTGTGTTCGTGGGTTGTAAAAATGAATCTCATAGCTCCCTGACGTTTGCATGGCATCTCTGCCCGTAGTTGCAGTGGGGGAGCCGCATATCTACCCTCCCGCTGTGGGACTGTCAGTCAGGCGTCTGAGTGCGCTCTTTCGGAGTGGGTTCGAATTTCACGCATGCTGCCAGCAGGAGAGGTGCTCACAGTCCACGGCCGTCCTCAGAATAAGAAGCTCAGCTGCTTTAGCTGCTTAGATGTTTATCACGCACAACACAAATAAACAAACAGAATATCAGATGTGGTGGTGGTCACTCACCTGGCGTTTACGACTACAAATGTGGCCAGTTGTGTGGCAGCGAAGCTTGTGTTTGTGTATACAGCAAATGCTTGTTGGCTGTGCATAACTAGTCCTTATGTGTGTGTTATTATTGTTGTTGTTGTTTGTGCAGGTGGAGCGTGAGCTGGAGATGACCAGGAGGAGGCTGGAGCAGTCAGAGGGTGGACGGGACACTCTCCTCCAGCAGGTGAGGGCCTCTCCACCCTCCATCTGTTTGGGTCGTCTCACATGGGCTACAGTTATTTTGGACATTACACCGAAGACACACGGTGTAGTGTGTCAGTTGCAGACAACATTTAAATGTCAAATAGATAGTTGTATTAGATGTGATTCTAATTTTTTGACAGTCCTATGAGTTTTAAGTTCTAATAGTTAGGCTGATAAGCACATTTTATGACTAAAGCATGAGCATTTCCACACATAATCTACACACTCTGTAAGGTTTAGTTTTAGATGTGGAGCCATTTTGTATCTGACCTCTGGGGGTCAATGACATCATCATTACACCCCCCCCCCCCCATTATTCTCCATTACAATAATGTACATTATTGGACAAATATGCAGTTTTGTTCCAATAGAAATGCTCAGCTGTTGCCCTGATGCCACATTCTTCCTAGAACACCAGTTTGGTCTGGATGATCCTGCATGGTCATAGCTGTCCTTCAAAGTTGATCATAATGTTGGAGTTTTTGGCTGGGCTCTGTTTAGGCCTTCAGAAGACATATTTGTACTCAACATAGGCTCTTCATTTATTTTCCTTATTGAGATAAGTAGAAAGCAATGAACAGAAAAGAAATTCCTTCAGGGTCTGAACAGCAGACCTCACAAATCTGAAAAATAATTTTGGATCTCATTTTCAGAGCACCCTAACACCTTGTGGAAATGTACAAATTTTTTTAAAAGATTTTCCTTTATTCTCCACGATCCCTTCTTTTTAAAAACACCAAATTTACTATACACCATTGATATCAATATGTTTTGCATACTAAGTCAAATTGATGTTTTTAAAAAGAAGGGATTGTGGAGAATATAGAAAACATCTAAAAAAAAGTCTTCGTACATTCCTACAAGGTGTTAGGGTGCTACCTTGTGGTGCTACCTAGGGTGCTTTTTCAGAATTTTTTGAGACCTAAGTGTGTGGGCCCTGGTTGAACTGACCTGGAATGACCCTATAGTAAGTCATGGAAATGTCAGGGAAAAGTCATGGAATTTTACATTTGACTTATAGGTATTATATACCTATAAGACATTGGACGTATAACCTCATGTATGAAATGTTTATAAGAAAGGTAGACCTAATTTTCATAGACTACTTAATAAATGACCACTAGATAGTGGCTATGTTTCATTGGCCAAGGATCTTCTTGAGTTTAAGGAGATATGTAAATTACCCCCAGAGCTTGATAGGCTAGATGATGGGACTGGCATAGAAGCCACACTCGGGAGCAATGGGGCAAAGAGCTGCTGATGAAAGTACAAACAAACAAAGCTACAGTGATGGCGCATTAGAAATGGTGACGGAAGCTGTGCTCGTGTGCCAATAGTCCATACGTTCACACAGTTCACACAAAACATCTTCTGTGAGAAGATTTTACCCAACCCAAAACTAATTGCAACAGAAATAGCTTTTGAAAATCCAATCAGTGGAACATTGTTAAAATTGGCATCATTTGTTCATAGGTCGAAGGCCAAATTTTTTACTTTTTACTGAACGTGATATATACTAATTAATTAAGTTTTTTCCATAAAATGATGAAACTTGATACACTTGTACAGTTTGGAGCTCTGAACATTTTCAGATATAAAACCATTGTCAAAAACCCTAATGGTCGCCGAGGCAACCAGGGCCACATACAGTTTTGAAAATACAGAGGTGCAAAAACCGAGGACCCCCATAAGCATCAACAATTGCACTAATGGACATTAAGTACAGAGGGTGAAGGGAACGGGGGGTTCTTTTTGTGAGGGCCACAAAGTACCGCTAAAAACTCATTGTACAATGTCCAAGTGCCATGTTACAGGAACATGAAAAAGAAGCAATTTTGACCTCATGCTATGTTGTGATTGTTAGTACACAGAATGCTGAGAGTGTTGGAGAATGTGGGAGTCAGCAAAAGTGCTTTGAATTGCAGGCATGGAAAAGAAGTTGTTGCAGTGGTCTTTGACTTGTATTATCATTACTATTGAACTTTGCTTTTGACTTTTAATAGGCCCTTAACTCTTCCAACTGTTGTGCCAGTCTTGATATTCTGGAAATTGAAAACTGTTCTAAAAAAGTTCCTGAGCCCATACAATCATTTTCTTTACAGAAAAAGGTCTGGTTTTAATGCAGTGCCACCTGAGGTCCAAATGACCACGGCCATCCAATATATTATACATGGCAGTTAATGGAAGTTCTAGATTGCACAGTAAAATTCTAGAATGACTTGCAGTAATATTACGAAAATTAGTGTAATTTGTTTTGAGTCTGCCTGGCCCCAGAGGTCAAATCTGAAGTGGGTCCACATCTGAAAATGAAGTTTACAGTCTCTAGAAACACTGGACAAAATGTCATGCTTTAGTCCTAAAATGCACAATATGAGCTTTTCTGCTCCATTATAAATAACAGCTTTGTTTGTGTCTTTTTGTCTATGTGTGTGTGATTGTCTGCATATGTGTGTTTGTGTGTGTGTGTGTGTGTGTGTGTGTGTGTGTCAGGTGGAAGACATGCGAGACCAGCTCCTGAGGACGGAGAAAGAGCGCGTGGAGCTGCAACAGCAGGTGGCTCGCCTCTTCGCCCAGAGGAAGGGCAGCGACGGACGAGAGGAGGACAGGAGGAGAGACGGGGGACGGGCCCCAGGTGTGTAGCCGCCCTGCCGTGCAGGACACAGGACGCAGAAGAGGGAGTGGGCACAGGGAGCACTCCAGAGGGGTGGACAGGGGTGGATGACCGGGTAATGGAGTTAGAAGTAGAGCATGAAGAGGGGCAGGAGAGGGATGATGGGACAGAGGAAGAGGAGCAGGAGAGGGATGATGGGACAGAGGAAGAGGAGCAGGAAGAGGAGCAGGAGAGGGATGATGGGACGGAGGAAGAGGAGCAGGAAGAGGAGCAGGAGAGGGATGATGGGACGGAGGAAGAGGAGCAGGAGGAAGCTGGGTACATGCTGTGCTCTGGCCTGTTTCATGTGTCTCTATGTGTTTGTGTATGTGTGCTGCAGATGGATTGCTGTTGTGTGTTTTTATACTGCATTTGTGTGTGTGTGTGTGTGTGTGTGTGTGTGTGTATGTGTTTGTGTGTGCTGCTTTTGGGTTTCCGGAGCAGGCCGTGTGGAGAGAGACAGAGAGGTCCAGGACTTGAGAGACCAGCTGGACCACATCTCACTGAGTGACCTGGAGCAGCTCAAGAGGGTCCTGGAGCACAAGGACCGTGAAAAAGCCCAGCTCTCCTCTCAACTTGAGGTGTGTGTGACTGTGTGTGTGTTTGCTTGCGTGTGTGTGTGTGTGATTGAGAGGGTAGAGAGTGTAACAGAGAGGCCAAGAGTCTTGAGGCCATCTATGCACTCAAGTGTGCAAGAGTACCTGCTTATGTGTCCAAGACAAACAACTGAACTAGAGTGTCTGCAAATTGTATTTCATCCCAATACCTAGCAAATCTTAAAATTGTCTTAAGAAGAGTAGGATCTCTAGTAATTAGTAGTAACTATAAGAGCATAGCATCTCTTGTAATTCTTACTTCATTGAGTATGTTCGTGAGACTGTGTGCACCTGACATTCCAGTGAAAACTCCATTACTCTACAGAGACTAGGGTTAGTCTGTGACATTGCTCTCGACACAAGAGGGCATGTGGTACTAATTAATCCCCCCCTGGCGACCGCAGATGCATCACTCGAGTCAAAGAGTGTTTAGAGGAAAACAAACAGCGTTCTAATCCTCAGGGCCTCCTTTTCGGAACCGGCTCCACACTCTCACAATTAAATTATTTCTGAGCAGTAGGAAACGAGGAGCCGAGTTGGACACCAAAGGCTAACATATCAGCCCGGGGCATGCATGCTTGATTGCGCCGAGGTTTCGTTTTCTGCGGTGGTAAGGTGTCAACGTGAGTGAAGCGGAAATGTAAAGTGTTTGTTTCAAGGCTTTAAGCCCATACGCTTTTCAGAGCGACTTTTTGTTTTTTTTAAAGTGCCTTGAGGCTCGCCGATGCTACACAGTCGGAACTGAATGGAATTCAAATGGGTCCAGTCTGAACTGAAGGAATATAGAAGAGTGTTTTTGTGTGTAACAAAGTTTGGTTTTGTATCTGTTTTTGTTTTATTGTAGCAGTGGGGAGAGTGATTGGGTCAGAACGTGAAGGCCTCTATCTGTCAGTGTTGGAACAGGGGATCTTATAACTCCATGGAAAGTCTGTGCCTCTGTCATGCTCTCTTTAACTTCTTCTTTTTTCTTCCTTTCTGCTTTTCAATTTCCCTCTCCCCTGCCCGATCTCATTTGTCACCACCTGACTTGCTCTCTGCCCCCCCCCCCCCCCCCCCCCCATATTCACCTGTTCTGCCCACCACTCCTCTGCATCTCTCTTTTCTCTCTTCATCTTCCACCTCCTGGCTCTCTCTCTCTCTTTTGATCTCTCCCTCCTTCCTGCTCTCCATCTCTCTGTTGCCGTACTTCGTTCCTTCTCTCCACTCTCTGTCTTGCTGTGTTTCTTTCTCTGTCTCCCTCTCCCTCTACTACCTCCTTTTCCTTTCTGTCCTCCCACGGCCCCCTGCTTTTTCTCTCTCTCTCCCTCTGAACTGTCTTTTTTTCTTTCTTTCTCAATCTCCCCACAACTCTCTGTGTCCCTCCTCTCCCTCTCTCTCTTCTCTCTCTCCTCCTCTCTCTCTCCTCTCTCCCCTCTCCTCTCTCTCTCTCTCTCTCTCTCTCTCTCTCTCTCTCTCTCTCCTCTCTCTCTCTCCTCCTCTCTCTCTCCTCTCTCCCCTCTCTCTCTCTCTCTCTCTCTCTCTCTCTCCTCTCTCTCTCTCTCTCCTCCTCTCTCTCTCCTCCCTCTCTCCTCTCTCCTCTTTCTCTCTCTCTCAGGCCCTGTCGCTGGATCTGCAGCGGGGTGAGCAGCGTCAGGGTCAGCTGCTGGAGCAGCTGCAGCAGGTGCGGAGCCGCTCGGAGGGGAGCGTGGCGGTGGAGCGGGAGCGGGAGCGTGCCCAGGTCCAGGTCCAGCTGGCCGAGAGCGAGCGGCGGCGCGAGGAGATGCGGGCACGCGCCCTGGAGGCCCTGCGCCAGTGGAAGGGCCGCTGCCGCAAGCTGGAGCGCCAACTGCAGGAGCTCCGCGCTCAGGCCAAGCAGGACACGGACAAGGCCCAGCAGGTCAGACAGACCGTGCAGCCCATGTGAGCGTGTGTGTGAGCGTGTGTGTGTGTGTGTGTCTGTCTGTCTGTCTGTCTGTCTGTCTGTCTGTGTGTGTGTGCACGCACATGCCAGACCAAGCAGGACATG
>NW_027468859.1:21219846-21224846 GCF_046254945.1 Alosa pseudoharengus | reverse complement strand
GCAGGCAGCTCACTGCGCCGGGATTAGCGTGTGCTTCACCTCACTGTGTGTTCACTGTGTGCTGAGTGTGTTTCACTAATTCACGGATTGGGATAAATGCAGAGACCAAGTTTCCCTCACGGGATCAAAACAGTATATATACTTATATATATATATATATACAATGTCGAAGTGTAAGTCTCTGAGATTTTCGCGGCACACACACACAGACACACACACACACACACACACACGTGTATACACACACATACACACACACATGCATCAGCCTGCACAGAAGTGGCATCCGCTCTTGTAGGCGGCCCCAGTTCTTTAGTGTGTGGCGTATTCCTCTTTGGTTGAGTTTTGCTCTCTGTGTGTTCAGCTGTCAGCAGCGGCAGCAGCATCAGTAGCGTCGGTGGCGTCTCCGGCTGCAGCTCCCCGCTCTCTTCCCCACCTCTCTCTGTCTCCTCCCAGTGCCCCCATCCCCCCCTCAACCCCCCCCTCGCCCCTTCATCTGCCTGCCAGCGCTCAGCTGACTGCTTAGGAAGGCGCCGGGAGGATGGTGGTGGTGGTGGTGGTGGTGAGGGGGGACTTTCAGGGAGACTAAACAAAATGCCCCCCCTCCCTCTTCAATAGTAACCTACACACACACACAGAGACATACACACAAACACACTCGTCAGCGTGCTGCTGGGATTGTGTCAGCAGTCGGAGGAAGGCGCCATGGCACCCGAGTTGCAGATGTTTGTTCATGGTGACAGGGGAGGGAGGTAGAGGAGGAGGAGGAGGAGGAAGAGGAGGAGAGCGGGAAAGAGCTGTCACATACTTCCACTCACCCTTGTGTTTTCTTCTTTTTCTTTTCCTTTTTCCCTCCTGCTCACACTTTTTTGTGTTAGTTACTCTTTTTTTTTTTTTTGTCATGACACATACGCACACTTGCTCGATGCTTGTGCTGTTTAAGATGTGATCGGCTATGAACTCCTCCTGGCTTCACACACTCACAAACACAGACAGAGACTCACACATACACACACACACACATACACACACACACACACACACACACACGCACACACACACACACACACACACACACACACACACACACACACACACACACTTAAGCTATGATGCGATAAGCTATGTTGCGATGATGTTTCATCCCCATGCCACTTCTCTCTGCTTAATGTGCCATCATGTTCAACTTGTGCTGTCTGAACACAGCCAGGCATGACTAATCGCTCCTGCCCTCATATCTCTTGTCTCTGTTCCCAGGCGATCTCCCAGAGCCCAGGGCTGCAGAAGGACCCTCACCGCTGGCTGGCTGAGACTAAGGTTCCACTGCTCTTCAAGCATGATTTTTTAAACCACACACACACACACACACCACAGCACACATATGCCCATAACACACACACCACTTATAATGTGGATGGTCTTGGGTCCAGTGTGTGTGTGTGTGTGTGGAGGGAGGGAGGCTGTATGCTAGTTGTGGTCTTTGGTGTGTAGAGTTTGAGAGGGTGTGTGTGCACTGGCTGCTGCTGCTGTCTGGCTGTGTTGTTTTTGAGACAGCGCTGTGGCCTCGGCTGTCACACAGTTAGCATAAACAGCAGGAGCTGCAAGTTATCAGCTACATCGGCAGGAGGTCCACAGGCAAGGCCTGGAATGTGTGTGCGTGTGCGTGCTTGTGCTTGTGCTTGTGCGTGTGCATCTGTGTGTGCGTGTGTGTATGCACGCACGCGTGTGTGTGTGTGCGCGCGTGTGTGTGTGCACCTGTGAATGAGTGTTTATGGGTGTACTACTGGCACGGGTGTCTATGTATGGGCACAGTAATTGTGTGTGTGTGTGTGTGTGTGTGTGTGTGTGTGTGTGTGTGTGTGTGTTCGCTTGTGTGTGTATGTATGGCCTTACTGACGTGTGCTTGTGTGCTTATGAGAATTTGTTTGCATTTGCGTTACATCGAGTGTGTTTCAGTGTGTGTGTGTGTTCCTCTTAATGTTTTCTAATCCGAGTTTGTGTGCACATGCACGTGCACGAGCACATATGCCTGCACGCAAGTTTAAACATGAGGGTACGCTTGCGTATAACTATTGATGTGTGTGCCTCTGGGCAATAGTGGATGTGTGTGTGTGTGTGTGTGTGTGTGTGTCTGTGTGCTCATCCATAATTGTATGCATCCTGTCGTGTTCTACATATTGAGCCTATATGTTTTCTGAGTGTAAATGTGAGTGTTAGTGTTGCACATCCATTCTCCTCTCTGGATTTCTGTGGTGTGTGCTGTATGTGTGTGCATCTGCTTTGTGTGTATAGTATTGTACATTTGTGTGTGCTGTATGTGTGTGCATCTGCTTTGTGTGTATAGTATTGTACATTTGTGTGTGCTGTATGTGTGTGCATCTGCTTTGTGTGTATAGTATTGTACATTTGTGTGTGCTGTATGTGTGTGCATCTGCTTTGTGTGTATAGTATTGTACATTTGTGTGTGCTGTATGTGTGTGCATCTGCTTTGTGTGTATAGTATTGTACATTTGTGTGTGCTGTATGTGTGTGCATCTGCTTTGTGTGTATAGTATTGTACATTTGTGTGTGCTGTATGTGTGTGCATCTGCTTTGTGTGTATAGTATTGTACATTTGTGTGTGCGCTGTATGTGTGTGCATCTGCTTTGTGTGTATAGTATTGTACATTTGTGTGTGCTGTATGTGTGTGCATCTGCTTTGTGTGTATAGTATTGTACATTTGTGTGTGCTGTATGTGTGTGCATCTGCTTTGTGTGTATAGTATTGTACATTTGTGTGTGCTGTATGTGTGTGCATCTGCTTTGTGTGTATAGTATTGTACATTTGTGTGTGCTGTATGTGTGTGCATCTGCTTTGTGTGTATAGTATTGTACATTTGTGTGTGCTGTATGTGTGTGCATCTGCTTTGTGTGTATAGTATTGTACATTTGTGTGTGCTGTATGTGTGTGCATCTGCTTTGTGTGTATAGTATTGTACATTTGTGTGTGCTGTATGTGTGTGCATCTGCTTTGTGTGTATAGTATTGTACATTTGTGTGTGCTGTATGTGTGTGCATCTGCTTTGTGTGTATAGTATTGTACATTTGTGTGTGCGCTGTATGTGTGTGCATCTGCTTTGTGTGTATAGTATTGTACATTTGTGTGTGCTGTATGTGTGTGCATCTGCTTTGTGTGTATAGTATTGTACATTTGTGTGTGCTGTATGTGTGTGCATCTGCTTTGTGTGTATAGTATTGTACATTTGTGTGTGCGCTGTATGTGTGTGCATCTGCTTTGTGTGTATAGTATTGTACATTTGTGTGTGCTGTATGTGTGTGCATCTGCTTTGTGTGTATAGTATTGTACATTTGTGTGTGCTGTATGTGTGTGCATCTGCTTTGTGTGTATAGTATTGTACATTTGTGTGTGCTGTATGTGTGTGCATCTGCTTTGTGTGTATAGTATTGTACATTTGTGTGTGCTGTATGTGTGTGCATCTGCTTTGTGTGTATAGTATTGTACATTTGTGTGTGCGCTGTATGTGTGTGCATCTGCTTTGTGTGTATAGTATTGTACATTTGTGTGTGCTGTATGTGTGTGCATCTGCTTTGTGTGTATAGTATTGTACATTTGTGTGTGCTGTATGTGTGTGCATCTGCTTTGTGTGTATAGTATTGTACATTTGTGTGTGCTGTATGTGTGTGCATCTGCTTTGTGTGTATAGTATTGTACATTTGTGTGTGCTGTATGTGTGTGCATCTGCTTTGTGTGTATAGTATTGTACATTTGTGTGTGCTGTATGTGTGTGCATCTGCTTTGTGTGTATAGTATTGTACATTTGTGTGTGCTGTATGTGTGTGCATCTGCTTTGTGTGTATAGTATTGTACATTTGTGTGTGCTGTATGTGTGTGCATCTGCTTTGTGTGTATAGTATTGTACATTTGTGTGTGCTGTATGTGTGTGCATCTGCTTTGTGTGTATAGTATTGTACATTTGTGTGTGCGCTGTATGTGTGTGCATCTGCTTTGTGTGTATAGTATTGTACATTTGTGTGTGCTGTATGTGTGTGCATCTGCTTTGTGTGTATAGTATTGTACATTTGTGTGTGCTGTATGTGTGTGCATCTGCTTTGTGTGTATAGTATTGTACATGTGTGTGTGCTGTATGTGTGTGCATCTGCTTTGTGTGTATAGTATTGTACATTTGTGTGTGCTGTATGTGTGTGCATCTGCTTTGTGTGTATAGTATTGTACATTTGTGTGTGCTGTATGTGTGTGCATCTGCTTTGTGTGTATAGTATTGTACATTTGTGTGTGCTGTATGTGTGTGCATCTGCTTTGTGTGTATAGTATTGTACATTTGTGTGTGCTGTATGTGTGTGCATCTGCTTTGTGTGTATAGTATTGTACATTTGTGTGTGCTGTATGTGTGTGCATCTGCTTTGTGTGTATAGTATTGTACATTTGTGTGTGCTGTATGTGTGTGCATCTGCTTTGTGTGTATAGTATTGTACATTTGTGTGTGCTGTATGTGTGTGCATCTGCTTTGTGTGTATAGTATTGTACATTTGTGTGTGCGCTGTATGTGTGTGCATCTGCTTTGTGTGTATAGTATTGTACATTTGTGTGTGCTGTATGTGTGTGCATCTGCTTTGTGTGTATAGTATTGTACATTTGTGTGTGCTGTATGTGTGTGCATCTGCTTTGTGTGTATAGTATTGTACATTTGTGTGTGCGCTGTATGTGTGTGCATCTGCTTTGTGTGTATAGTATTGTACATTTGTGTGTGCTGTATGTGTGTGCATCTGCTTTGTGTGTATAGTATTGTACATTTGTGTGTGCTGTATGTGTGTGCATCTGCTTTGTGTGTATAGTATTGTACATTTGTGTGTGCTGTATGTGTGTGCATCTGCTTTGTGTGTATAGTATTGTACATTTGTGTGTGCTGTATGTGTGTGCATCTGCTTTGTGTGTATAGTATTGTACATTTGTGTGTGCGCTGTATGTGTGTGCATCTGCT
>NW_027468859.1:21189846-21214846 GCF_046254945.1 Alosa pseudoharengus | reverse complement strand
AACAAATAAAAAAAAACCTGGTAGAACTAAAGACTGGACCCTTGTATCTTTGTCCCAATCTTTCGCCAAGCCCTCCTTTCAATGGTGAGCCGTATCAAAAGCTCTGCAACAAAGCTCAATCTCTGAAGCCCTCGTGCTGGCTGCTCTGTGTCCTCTCTGCAGCGAAAGGCACGGCCCAACACAATCAGATTGGAGATATGTGTTTTTTCTCACTTGGTGGTCGTGCCAAAAGCCATGTTTTATTCAGACCACATGGTAGAAAAGACACCAGCGCCAGCCCCCTCCCCTCCCCAGCGCCCAGCGTGGGATTTCAAATCTGTCCACGTGTTAGGACTTACATGCAGTAGCTTCATAAAACCCAGAAAACCAACTGTCTGGGCCATGTCTTAGATTGGCTGTCTTTCTCTGTGTCGAACACTCTCCTCTTCTCTCTCTGGTCAAGACGGAGGGATGGAATTTGGGATTAAAGGCTTCGCTTGAGTAACTGACCCCGAGTGACCACAGCCCTGCAGGCTGTGGGCAGAGCTCTCCTGACAGATCAAACACTAAAGTCGGCAGTGGTCCGTGAAGACCCATCTCTTCAGGTTTATAAAGCACCCCTGAAACGTCTTTGGGAAGAAGCTATGAAGTTGTGATGGAAGCTTTGTTTAGTAGTGCCCATCTTAAAATAATGGAAGGAATATCTTCGAGATGAAGTGTAACCTGGTACTGGTCATATAATATAAACACACATACTGTCTACCTGCTTTCCTGCTTTATTACGGAAATTGTCAATGAAGCACGAAGTAAATGTACACGCATAAAAGAACTTGTGCATAATCACACACACAAAACCAAAGACAGACAGACAGACAGACAGACACACACACACACACACACACACACACACACACACACACACGACCCACACATTCTTAGCTGATGCCTTTGTGTTGTGCTGTGTGCAGACCTGCAGGAGAGGAACAGCAGAAAGGATGAGGAGATGAGAAGCCTGCAGGTCAGTGTGTCCCTCCACATACCCCCCACCACCACCCCCGCTGTGCGGCTAGCCCAGCCCAGCCTAGGCTATTAACCTCACATCACACACTCTGTCCCTGTCGAGTGCTCCCCACACTCCCCCTGCCATACACATGTTCCTAAACACACACACACAAACACACACAGGTGTCTCAATGCACACTAAATACACAAGCCCACACACAGTGCTGCAAACTGAGACACGCACGCCTTAGTGCACATAAAACTCACACATGCACACACACTGCATGGTGACGCCCTCCTCCTGAGTTAGAGATTTGTCTGTGCAATCTTAGATTTACATGTTAAATCATTGTGTGCTTTAATAGCAAGCACAACCATATACTGTAAAACTAAGGTTTGAATGACTTGAATGTGAAATGATGTGGAAGATTTCTGTGTTGGAGAGCAAGTTTTTGAGTTTTGAAGATTCACACTGTCATGAGGTTGAAATGTGAGAGCCAGCACTGTCACTGCACATGAAAATCTCAATTACCTCAAATCTGAAAGTTTCCTTGTTTTCCCCTCATGCCCTGACAGCCTGTAAACCTGTCACAAAGTTTTGACGCTGGTACCATTCCAAGCACATAAGTGGGGAAAAAAATCCTGTCAGGAGAAAATAAAACAAAGTAGCACACCTTTCTGTTGATTTATTTTCATTTCTCAACGCACCGCCCCTACCTGCACAGATATTTCCTCTGGTGAAACAGCCTCCTCCTGTCTATGCTTCAGTACTTACTAGCAAGCAGAGCCCTGCCTGCAATACATCTGTGGAGGCACCTGGCTGTTCACAACTAATATTAATGAGTCTCCTTAGACAGGAGCTGCTGCATTCTCAGGCAGGAGACACAGGCTCCCAGCGGTGAGCAACCACTGTAATTATGTGTGGTGTGCTGCAGCGTGGAGGGAGGGAGAGAGAGGGAGGGAGGGAGGGCTCACATCTCCCAGGTGTCCGCTTTGTGATTGATGGATGAGAAACACCTGTGACGGGCATTGAGATCCCGGACGAGCCCCCAACTCCCCAGCGCTGTGCACGGGGGGACTGAGCAGTGTGGAGGAGGGTAGAGTAGAGCTGGATGATGGTCTCTGTTCATGTTAATGTCATTGTATGAGTGGGTTTATTTTTTATGGCATTTATAGTACTGTAGTTATGGTAATGGTATTTATGAATCTGTTTCTTGCCCCCACTCCAATTTCTCTCTCTCTCTCTCTCTCTCTCTCTTGGTCTCCACAGGATAGAATCTTGGATTTGGAGATGGTAAGACCTGTTTGTTGTTTGTTTCGCAAAAAAAAAGCACTCCTGATTTTCTGAATCCACTTTATACTTGGCATCAGTCCAGCATGTAAAAGACTGATAAAAGTGCCTGTGATATTTAGTGCCCCAAGCTTTGCTCGCACAACCTTACAAGATGTCATACTCCATGAGCTAAGTAATTTATGTGTTTAAAATAAATGTATCCATTACCTTGAGTGCACATATCATTTTTTAATGGTAGAGTATATGTTTCAAAGGTAATTTTCATGGTCTTTTTTATGGTGAGCACATTACTATTTAATGAAATGAGAATGTGAAAGATGATGGTTCTCCGAAGATAGCTTTTAACGGAGGAACAAGAGATGCCATATTTGCCAGGAGCGCTATACATGATAATTTGAGGATAAGCACTCCTGAATATCCAATGATTACTCACTGGGGGAGGCGTAAGATGCACATTTGTTAAGCTTATTGACAGCCCACATTGACTCGAGAGTGTTTATGTGGCAGGAGGAAAAAAACAGCCGTTCGAAAGTCCCACTATCCATCACAATTATGTGCCACGGCTCACTGCCACACATTCAATTAGCTCCGGGAGAACTCCTGGCCTTTAGTTAGGACTCCATCAATTCAAATCATTTTTGCTTACTGCAACAACATATTGGCACTGGATATTGACCCCCTACTCTCCTGTGGGACACCCAGGCAAGTCTGTGGCTTTCTCTCTCTCTTCTGCGCACAATGAAGTGATCGGCCCCACTTTAGATTTAGGCTTCTTAGGCACTTTATGCTGAATATTTAATTCAGTTTAATGTACTTTTTATATGTCTGCATGGGTAATGACATTTAAGTTAGTGTTAGTGATGTGTAATTATGTGTACTTATTTGTTATATACATAGTGTCATTTAATGCTGTTTTAAAAGGACACTCCGTATAATGTGGAATTTACGTTGTGAGCTCGACTAGCATTTTAAACATAAAACATCTCAACTTCAGATTTGCCTGTATTTTTTATTTTTATTTTTATTTTGGTGGGGTGGGCTTGAAGAAGCAGAGGGGGCTTTAAAATAAACTAACCATTCTCATCCAGAGCACCCGGCTAGCCCTGGATCACCTGGAGTCTGTACCTGACAAGCCCAACCTGATGGAGAACTTCAAGGACCTGGAGGTGAGGGAGCTCATTCCTCTCACTCCGTTCTCTGAGAACGCTTTGCTTTGCACCTCTTATGTACTCTCCTTTTCCGTCTCCCGCACCCCAACCCACCCCACCCCCTGCCCCTCCAACATCCCCTCCGTGGGGCGAGTCTGAGCTCACAGCGCTGGCGTCTGTGTTCAGCGTTCTGCTTCTGTCCCGGCAGGAGTCCCAGCGCCAGCGGGAGGCGGTGGAGCAGCGCTACAGCAAATACAAGGAGATCGTGGGGGACCTGCAGAACCAGCTGGAGGAGTCCAAGCGCAAGATCCAGGAGTATCGAGTAAGGCAGCTTTCATTCCATCGACAATCCCCCCCCCACCCCTCCCTGAAGAAAAAGAGGAGCACGTCAATGAAAATAAACCATCATGAAGACTTAAGTAAAACAGCTCATTTTGAGAGAGAGAAGGGAGTATTTAGATTGAGGAGGGTGAAGGAGAAGCTTTTGTAATTCCTGACGGCCACATCATTGCAGTATTTTGCCGCTGATTGCAGTCGGTAAGCAATTTTCCCCCATGGCCTATTCTCGTTTTCACAAAGCCTCTGCGGTCTCTCCTCCTTCTCACATTTAAGTGTTTATTGCATTAGCCTAATAGCAACTTCCTATCAAGGTTTTCACTACCAAAACAAACAGAGCGGAAATTGGCTGTCGAGTTCATTTTCTTCGCCTACAAAACAGACTTCCAATCAAATGAAATGGAAACCCTCCCCAGAGAATGTCAGAAATGTGGGCTAATACTTGAAGTGCACTGCACTCTTGGTCTTCTCCTTTTGTTGGTAATAGGTAGAGGTTACAGGCGTTTGGCATTCATTTCCTGCTTTTCTTTTGCTCTGCACTATTGGTTGTTGTTGCTCATGGAGGTTTTTTTTATTGGTCCGACCTTTCATCCTCGATTAATTGAGTCAAGGAATACAGTATATTCAGGAATACATAATGGCCCTCACTGACCCTACACTAACTGGCATTCTTCCTGCTATTGGAAACATTGGAACAAATATTTGACTGTTTTATTTACTGTGGCTGTTGTATATGTCTGTATGCATGTAAGTATTTATGTATGTATGCACATTGTGTGTCATCTGGACTCTTGAGTCTCTAAAATAAAGTTATGTATCATTGCCAGGGTGAGAAGCTGGACGCTACGTCCCGGAGTCTCCAACTGGCCGGCCTTTCCTCCTCTTTCCGAGGATACGAGACCTTCCTGTCCAGCACCCTGCTCTCTGGCGCTGCCTGTGAGTCCCATGACACCCCCTCCCTTCTCCCCACACATACATACACACACACACACACACACACACACACACTCTCTCTCTTCAGCACACTTTAGCCACGGCCTAATTTTTCTAAGGTCAAGAGAAAGAATAGGTGGGTATTTTTTTTTAAACACCCTTGTGCAGATTAGTCACTAGGAAGTGCATTTGGGGGAAGACAGCAACTGAGCAGTTCTACCCTATTTGTTTTGAGAGAAAAGTTGAAAACTTAAGTTTAAAACTGAAAACGGCAGAAAACTGGGTAAACGTTTTTTTCACCACCTACCCCCTGGATCTATGAGCACTTGACTCTCGTCATGCCTGAAATGACCCTCTTAAACGATTTCAAACGTGTCATTTCACGATCTATTCTGAGACCCCCCCCTCTCGCTCTCTGTCTCAACAGCACCACCTCGGCGTTTAGGCCGCTCCCCCGAGCCGGACTCTGCTTTCCTCACCAGCGACGCCTCCGCCATCAGTGGGCACCTGGAGAGAGCTGCCGTGTGACTCGGCCGGTGGTCAAACGTCCATATTGCATCGGCCGGTGGTCAAACATCCATATTGCTGATTGCCTCTCCACTGGTGGCCTGTCAGCATGCCTTCCCCCTTAGAAACCATGCAATTGAGGACTGTTGCCATTATCAACCCCACTCCACGGCGCACGACTACCATGACTACCTCTATGGCAACAGCTGGCCAGACCAATCAGCAGAACAGGAAGCAGGGTAAAGTGCAGCTTAAGAAGAAACCATTAGAGGAGTATTTTTTAGGAACGTGATGTATGCCATATTTTTTTAAATGACCATCAATTACCAGCTCTTTTCTCCTGTAAATGGTGCCAGTAAGTGGTGTTTCATAACAACTGTTTAAACTGTTCTGAAAGAAACATCTTTGAGCTGTTGAAACTTCCTCTAGTCGTATGTATTTGATATCTTCTGGTCTGTGTCATGTTGATGCAGAGGTGGTGCTGAGGCAGGGTATTTGAATGCCGGACTGATCTCATTTCAAACTGTGGTGCCTATGCATGCTGAAAAGTGTGTGCATGTTTTATACATTTTACATCTTTATAACACTACTGTACTGTGAAATGATTGTTTTTTATCTTAATATTTTTTAGCATTGACAGTCACTGTTTTATACTATTTTGTAATTGTCAGTGAAATCCAAAAATACATGTAGCTGCATTACATCGTCTCGATGTCTAATTTCCTACGCCTGTCTGAGACACGATAAGTGCAGTTAACACAAAATCAGTTTGTGTTTTAAGAGAATGAGGCAAATCTTGATCCAGCTTTTGAAAGACTTACAGGGGAGAGAGAGGCACTGTTGTTAAAACTTAAATCTAACTATAGTATAGTTAGTTGTGTATGGTTGTGTAACAAGTATGTTGTTTACAAGTGAAAACACATGAATGGCTCACAGGCAATACAGTATGAGCACCTGGGATGTGAACTGCGGATGTGAATGCATTTGTCTCGTTGCCTCATCTGTGATATCACACTCACACTCATCGCCTGACTCATTTTCCACTGATTGACGCCAGTGCCGGGTCCTATTGTTCATCTCCCAGCTGGCCCATGGCTGCCCTGCAGAACAGCGGCCAGCCTTTGTAGCGTGTGTGCCTTGCGCTAGGCTAGAGAGATGGTCTATACTATAGTCTCCATCCACCCGCCAGCTGCCATTGTTTCGCCTCGCGCCCAGACCCCCCCCCCCCCCCCCCCCCCCAGCCTTCATAATGTCGCCCTGCCTCTCTGGCTGGTTGGCTGGGAGCTGGGTTTGTGGTGTGGAGCCCAGGGAAAATGGGCCGCTTCCAGGCGCTCAGGATTGATTGGGATTCCTGTTGAATCCAATTACGCTGCCGCCCCCGCTCCACGGAATACATCACTGTCAGCCCCAGCCAGCCACAGCGCAATCACAGAGGAGTGTTCGGCGTGCTCCTCCTCTCCTTTCTCCTCCTCTTCTCTGTGTCTTTGAATGGCGCTCTCTCCCTTTGTCTACTGCGGGGTTGGAAATGAGGAGTTGGAGGCCTCATTTGGCTTGTAGTTTTATGTGTGTATGTGGCGTGTGTGTTTTTCAGAGTAGCCTCACCTCACTTCCACCTGTCTTTGCTCTTGTTCTTCTTCACGTGTTGATGGACATAAACACAAAACATCCGACTTTCACATTCATCTATGCGAGGAGTTGCCCCTCGTGTGACGTGAGATCCTAATGAGCCATGACGTGCCCCCACCCCAGCCATGAAAATGCTCTTTGGAACTTTTTTCTCTCCGAGTGAGCCCATCGACACCCCCCAAGCGAGGATCACTTTCAGGCTTTTTCTCTCAAAGCCTCCAGTTTCTATGCAACTGTGCAGCGTGGCCCCGGCTCTCTGCCTGCTGGAGTCTGTCGCTGCAGCATAAGGGGGCACTGTGGCCACGGCGATGGCGTGCGAGAGAAAGCCTGGTTCCAGAGCCACTGCCTGCGCTGTGCTGTGTGCTGTCACTCTGTTCTGCTCTCTTCTCTTCTGCTGCAGCCCTCCTGAAAACAGCCTCCATCAGCTGAACGACGCTTCTCAAGTCGGAGGAATTACGAAGGCCTGGCCGTGAGTGAGGCAGGCATATTTACAGAGAGGGGATTTGGGGGGCTTGTTTGTAAACAGACTTATGCACACCTCACCTCAGCAGGAGTTGCAGCTTTTTTCTCCCTTTTCTCTAAGACGTATGAAAAGCTATGCAGCATATACAGGACATTTTGCATTAAAGCACGAGGACCATCAGTCCTTTTTTGTATTTTCCGTATTTTCTTTTCCTCCCTCACTTTCGACTTCTGCGACTCCTATTGTGATATGTGCCCGCCTGCACCCTGGCTGTGAGAGGTCGGTGGCCTTTCTTTGGGCAGCGTGGGTCAGATTGCCTCATTTTTTACCCGTCACAACTCATCAGCGTCAGCTACGCTCCACGTCCTTGGCGTCCTGTGGCCAGATGTGCGCTTAAGGCTGGGATCACTGCTGCTCTGGGGGGTCAGTTTGGCTACGGAAAGAGAATGTGTGTAGAGAGAAAGAATAAAAATTACAAAGAAGTCCGCACACTAGAGCTCCATTAATTTTTTTCTTTTTATTCACCACATGTGACGTTTCGGGACACACTGCCCTTCCTCAGACGTAGAGAGAAAGAAACCACTATCGCTCTTTTTTGTTGTTATTTAAATGTTTCACTCATAGGGACAGGTGGACCTCTGCATGTATGCCAAGAAATGTGGATTTCAATTCTACCTTTGTAGTAAATATTGGATAGTAAAAAAAAGCAGCAAAAATTTCATAGGGACAGTGATGTATATTACATGCTCTCGTGATTGATTATGATCATGAAATTAATAGAAAAATCCTATCCCTGAAGCTAATTACAATAAGCTGACGTCACAGGTTTGCTCTGGAGTAGTGTGGCTGAGCTCATCGATCACTCATGTCAACCATTCAGTTCATACGTGCAAAATACAATCTATAAATTCTAATTCTCTAGTGAGCGAAGCTCTGGGCAAATACGGAGGGTAGTGGTCATTAAAGTTTGGCCGCTTGAGACTTTGGTGAGAGTCACGGAACACTTAGCAGCTCTGCTCCTGGCTGCAGGGGGAGAGCTGATTCTCTACATAACTCACAACATATTGACGAATGGCGAATTGAATTCCTGTAAAACATCTTGCATCGATGGCAATCTTTCTCTACTGTTTGTCGAGCCAGCAACATAAAACAGGCTGTACTTATTTGAGATTCGATAGCCAGAGCAATCCTCCTAACGAATTTACAGTGAGCTCAATACCTTTATGAGTGTGTGTATATCTTTGTGTATGTGTGTGTGTGTGTGATTGTGTGTGATTGTGTGTATACCTGTGTGTGGGTGTGTGTGTTTCCTTGAAGAAAGAAAGTTGTTCTTTAACAGTACACTGCTGACGTGTGTCACGGATGAATGCGTTCCCATTTGATTACCGTGTGCCCTGAACAGTATCCAAGGCTGGTCCCGGCCAGCAAGCACCAGAGAAATGGAGAAATCGCCCAGTGCTCAGTGGGCCATTTCTGTGGAACAAGATTGGCATCAAAATGGGCTTGGAAGTGGTTGAGGACCACTTGACCACACTTATCCACAAATCCTAACCTGGCCATATGGCTGAGCTAGTCTAATCTCCCTGCATTCCTGCACAGATGTGGCAGACTGTCTGCCCAGACACATCTCCCTGCTGTTCCCCCATTTTGGTGGCCATTGTTTGGCAGACCAGACCTCTGCTACTGCGGCAGTAAAGAGGCCAAACTAAGAGGCACATTATACAGACTGTGGTGCATTCAGTAGGACCGTATTACTTTTTGCAAAACAAACACAGTGTTCAGTCACATGGGGCGTGGGCTGGATTTAGTTTGGTTCAGTGATCAGGTCTCCCTGACTCAGTTCCTCTGCTCACCCCCACATGCCTCTTATTTTGAAACCATCTCGGCATGAAAATAGGGTTTTTAATTATTAATTATTAAAAGACCAAAGAATACTTGTTAGGATTGACCAGATGTTTTGATTTTTTTTGTGGTCTGCTATATGTAGATGTGGGCTAATGTTTCCTTAACACTGCATAACTGAACGAACCACAACCATCATATGCTAACGTTGTGAAAACTCTGGGAAGAACATTTTATTGCTGGATGTAACCTAAACTCAAAAAAGGGAAAAACAATGGATGAACAATAATAAAAAAAAAACATCAACACAATCAAAATGAATGTACACACTGATTTGAATTTGCTTCAAAAATGTGACATGAACAGAAAACAATTCAATGACTTAAAAATAAAATCCCACATATTTGCCAGCACGAACAGTTATAAAATGAATAACCAAATAAGAACTGCATAATAAAAGTTGAACATGAAAGAAGAAAATGAAAGCACATACAGTGAACTTGACAGAACATGGACAGACACCGAACAATTCATCCTGTACCTCAGTAAACGTATCGGCACACTGCAACCAACTCCATCATAGTCCATCTTTATTATTTTAAAATTTTCTTAACCCCTTTTTAAATAAAAAAATAAATAACAATAAAATAACAAATGATACGTAGGCCGTGGTACGGAGGAGGGCATTGATCTATTAATTGACAGCTTCCAGTAGTCAAATATTCATGCGACTAGAAACACCATCCAGAAAGACTAGATTGCTAACCTAACAACATTTCGCCGCTCTTTACAAACAAAACAAAACAAAAAAATGCATATGCAATGCTTGCTCAAATCTGATTTCACACCGAAATTAAATCATTTTTTTCGTCATGAACTACACTGATAAATTAGGCCCGATGTTCTTTCTGTACAGAGTAGTTTAAAAAATAAATAAAACGCAAATGTTATGTACAGCATTGACCTACAAAGTACAACGGCAATAATGTAATAAAATATGTAAACATATCTGTTGTTTGACACAGTTGACTGTGACAACATGAAATTCACACTTTTTTCACATTGGATCCTCACACCATCTTCCCAGGTATTGTTTTAACATTGACAAATCATTCATCCTACAGACATGATGGTATAGTTTTAGTCGCAGCAGTTTCAAAAGGATGAGAAAGGGGGTAGGAAAAATTACGCAACACATAATGTAGCAAAGTACAGAGACAAGTGCTTTTAAAAAAATACACATTCAAAAAGAAAATATACCAAGAAATGTCACCTTTGTCTTATACACACTTAAAAAAAAAATCTTGTATTGTTTTCGTGACTGATCTGACCTGGCATTTCTTATAAGAAATCAATCTCGATGCCTTGTGTGGCTGCCAAACCCTTTTCTCCTGACCAGTAGAAAGAAAGTGACCCCTAATCCTGCATCCAAACAGAAAAAATTTGACAAACTGATACACTGCCAATACTTAAATTGAGAACTGTACTGTTATGTCTGTCATGACTTTATGCTCTCTTCCCATCAAAATATATCTGTATATATTTATAGTGAAAACGAGACAAAACAAACAAATAAAAAACATAAAAGAAATCAACAAAAAGTGAGTGTGACAACTCGGATCATCACACTCTGCATTTTATTCTTCTTCAGTGGGAATTGAGCGTTTTTTTCTTATGGCAAATTGTGCTCACTTTCCATTTTTGTTTAACATCAGTTCTAATCCTCTTCACTTTCTCGCTTCTCTCTCTGCAAAAGATGCCAGCATTGTATCACACACATTTCACATGCATGCCCAAAATGGCTGATGATCATTGTTGTATTTTACAGAGTTACAATGGACAAGGTTTTTTTTTTGTACTTTTCTTTTTTTTTTTATGTGGTCCGTTGTTGTTACTTTTGATGCCAAGGATCAAAGATCTCTTGAAAGTCACTCGGGGATAAACAATGTAACAATGAGATATTTTACACTGCCAACTTCTGCAACCAGACCAACCAACCACACGATAACACAGGTCCTCAATGTGCCTATTTGCCTTCTCTATATGCTTACCATAGTAAGTGTGCTTGAAATCACAGTACATCATTGTTCAGTGACTCATCAGTTTTGTGAGTTCTCAGTGGGCTTTTAAAGTGAAATTGTAGCTCCCAAATCTGGTACTGCAATTTTTTTTTTAAACTCACGTTTTGGTTCCACCTGTTTGTTTTCTAACACCACACTGCTCTTTTTGTCCACTGTTGCGCTATTGAACTTGTTTGTTTTTTATACATAATACTCCTTGTCCTTGTCTTTCGGTCTCTTGCTGTTGGCACCCTTGGCACTGGACTGTTTGTCTTTTACCACTGCACCGTTGGTCTGTGCAGAGTTGCTGATGTAGTTCCGTGTCTCGTCCACCTGGTACGAGCCTTCGTCCCGGTTGCGGTACTTGTACATGGCGTAGAGGAGGATGAGGATGCAGAGGGCGGCGGCCGACACGATGCCCACCACCATGCCCGTGGTGCTGCTGGACTCACGGATGACTTCCGAGGCACCGGGGGGCACCCGCCGGATCCCCGGCATGGTGGGAAGCGGGATGGGCACGTTGCGCAGCATGGGCGAGGTGATGAGCGGGCCGCGGGGCTTGGTGCCGTCCACGTCGTAGGACGTGGGCAGCGGGAGTAGGACTATGTCCGTCTGCGGCGGCGGCGGGGGTTTGACCTCGCGGTTGTTCATTTTGCCGGCTGGGATTTTGGGCGGCGTCTCGGATAGCGGAGCGGACGCCACCGTCGTGCTCCGGAGGTCAGGCAGCGCGGGGGGCACGGCCGTAGTCCTGCCGACCTCCGGAGCCACGCTAGGCCTAAAGTCCTTGGTCTCCCACTTGGGCGCGTGGGCTTTGTAGCCGCCATCATAGGCCGACGTGGTCAAGATCTTATCTGTTACCAGGGAGAAGGTGGTGTAAAAATCTTCATCGTCAGTCGGGGGTAGGCTGGAGTCGAATGCCTCCCCAGAGCCAAACCCCGATATCACCAAGCCATCACCATCATCATCACCATCATCATCATCATCATCATCACAATCATCGCTGCCTCGGTCCGACAAGCAAGGTACCCCCGCCTCAGTAGGAATGGACAGGGACTCTTTGGTGGTCTCGATAATGGTGAGGATAGGGCGTAGGGTTGGGGGAAGGGGGATGTAGGGAGCACGGGTTGAGACAAGAGGGATATCTAGGGGATCCTCTACTAGAACGGGGATGACTAACTCCCCTCCTGTGGGACAAAGGGAGAGAGAGACAAAGACACGTGTTAGAGGACGGCCAGGCTTTACACAACAGTCCACACTATAGAACACACCAAACAGAAAGACTAAAGCAAAAAATGACAAACCAAAGGTAAACAAACAATGACCAAAAACACTATTCTACACAAATGCAAAATCCACACCTGCACAAATAAAGTTCAAACAGAAAAGAATGCGGAAAGGATTAGAAAATAAATAAAAATACGCATCAAAAGGCTTCAAGGGATATGTAAGGTATTGTGCCTAAATATAACTATTATTGCCCTGCAACTCCAAAGAGACTATCAGTAGAGACTATCAGTTTGAGTACTACAGTATGTAACTCCATAATGGCATCTACAAAACAACACCAGGCATAATACTACTGTATCTATGTAGGCCTATTAGAACAAGTAATTACTGAATGGAACATTTAATCTTATGAATCTTTATCAATCATATTACATTTACAATGTATTTATTTAATTTACATTTTAAAATACAAATACATTTGTTGTTTAAAGTCTAAATCTGTGCATGAACTACTTAGTAACTACTTAGTACAAGCCACTTTTTGCCACTTTTATGTACAACGTGTAGGTATGTACTGTATGTCACAAAGAACTCCTTAATTCCAGAGACTTGAGGGATTATTAGGTGCTTTGCTAGCCTCTCAGGACAGTTGTTTCTTACCTCCTAGTTCTGCTGTTGTGTGGACTAAAATACCTGCACACATGGGGCTAGCTTTCGCTCACTCTTCACAAAACCGATTCGGCAGGTTCCCTCACAGACCCTAGTCTTTTGCCTTTTGACAGGTCTTATGTGGTAACCACAATGGCATTAGGTCAGAAAACACGTCAACAACACCTGAATGTTCAGTAATACGTAGAATCAAATTTTGTTGTTTAGTTTTTTTTTAATGTGAACTAGGTTGCCATGGTGTTTCTTACTTGCATTAGAAAACCGATCCTTAGTTACAACTTTTACTTTTTGTTTAAATTACATTGAGATATGCAGCTATAAAAACATTCAGATGGTCATTGATACCAGTCCAACCCTCTGCCATAGTGTCCAGCTTACACACTGCAAAGGCTTACAAACAAAGGGCACTACAAGGCAATGCAAATGTCTAAGAAGGAAAGGAAAAGAAAAACAGAAGTTCAACGTAAAAGAAAGGAAATGCAATGCAAAACAAATCAACAACCAAACTCAAAGCAAAACCTGGAAACATTCGCAAACCATAGGCACAGATTGAAAAAGGGTTAGTAAATACGATTAAAAAAAATCAAAACTAGTCAGTTTTGAAAAAAATAATAATAATAATAAGAGCCAATAAAAAAAAAGTACTCATCAAAGGAAGGAAGCATACCATATTTTTGTAACTTACATCAACAAATTGCCCGCATGATTTTGGCAGGAAGAAAAAAATTTACAAAAGAAAGTTGTGTAAGAATGCCTTTTGGACAAGTGTGGTTAGTTTGTGAGATTGTTGTTATTAAGCAGTACTTTAATTTATTTTTTTAAATGATCTCTCTCTTGACAGGATGGCACTGGGAGGCAACAACACATACATCCACACACCATGACATGAAAAATAAACTTCACCATTCTGTTAATTAGTTATTTTTTCCTCTTTCTTCTGATAAATAACTTTTTTACAAAATGAAAACTGTACATCTATGATATTTTAATAGATAATCTCAATTTTTTGCATCAGATATGTAAATCTGATTATTAAATCTTTTTATAATGTATTATTTATTTATTCTTTTTTTCCCTTGACATTAAAATGTTCTTTTTGTTTTGAAGAAATGTATGACTGTACATATATCATCGCTAAAGTGTTTGGGGAAGTGAGGGCCAGGAGGGTGGGGGAAGGGTGGGGGAGGGAGAAGGACCTATGAACATACTAGGTAGGAAATGACAAAGATGGGTGAGAACGTGTACATCAGTTGCCATGTCCATGTAAAGGCGGCACGAAGCGGTCGGGCTGCGTTAGAGCTTTTAGCTGTAAGGAAGGGATGGGGATATACAGACAGTGAGCATATACATGCCCATCCACAAGAGAAAAAAACAGCACTCTCAACACTGACAAGTCTTACAAACCCTAAGCTGCAACTTCTTCACCATGCAGTTTATTTATTTATTTATTTATTTTTTAAACACAATTCATCTGGTCAATTGAGTTTTACTTTTTGGAGGAGAAGTGATCAACTGCAGATCTTGAACTTTTTTATAAAGAAGATAGTGGTGAGGGGGTTAAATTGGACCATCCTCCTCTATTTCATTCTTGATGAACTGAGGAAGTTTGGAAGTTTTAGTGTAGCCAATCAGTAATTGAGTTTGGGGTCGTCAATAGAGCCAATCAAATTAACGAAACACCATCCATCAAGAAGAGAGAGAGAAAGAGACCAAGACAGGAATAACAATGTATAAGTTTATCACAGAATTGCCATATTTAAATCATCATAAACCATTAATGTTCATTTCTTATTACTTTATGGAAATCAGAACAACATAAATGTATATACACACACATATGCATATGCATATATACGGATTTTAACACACAAGCACATTTTTAGGAAAGCAAATGGACATAATTTTGGGACTCACACTATCAAGGGGGAGGAACAACCAGAAAGCACACACTGAGGTTAACAAAAGGAGAGGAGGGACACACTGACTTATCACGGTCACCACCTTCAGCAACTAATAATCACAAGGATTATTAGTTGTCTCCAGTGTTTTTGTGTGTTTGATTGTTTACAAAAACGTGTGTTAGTACTGTACGTTAATAAAGACAGGACAGGGGTGCAGTCTGGATGTACGTCTTGGAGGGGAGGGAAAGGAATTTTTTATTTTATTTGTTTGTTTGCTTTGTTTAATTTCATTTTGTTTGGGATTTTCACTGCAAGGTTAAACCATGCTCTGAATAAGTTGCATTTAGGGAGAGTAGAATAATGTCAAGGCAAGCTGGGATCTACAGGACTGGCTCACGTGCCCCACTACAGTGGAGCGCCAAGGGCTGTGGGCTGTATCATTAGACAAGCACTTTTAACTTGGACAAACAAAGAGACCCAATTTACATTGTCACCTAATTAATTATGTTATCACATTATTACAGCTAACTGAAATTTAATAGGGCTTTAAAAAGTTAATAAGTGTATTATTTGGTAAATATTTCATCTTGTGTCATTATATAACCAACAGCCTTCGCTAGACAGATAAAACAATATTCCAAGGAATTCCACAAGAGGACATGAGCAAAAATTCATTCAGAACCTGATTAACTGTGTGCTGTCTGCACCATGTCTCAGGATGTACATTATATATAAAAAAAACTATAAATCTACTTCTGCTCTCTGCTTTCCTCCCTGTCTCTTTCCCAGACCCTCCCTTCCCCATCTCATCACTCCCTTTTCCGTCTCATGCCCAGGCCCCTCTCTTCTGAGTTGGCTTCATGTTGTATGATGTCTCTCTATTACTATGGGATTGTTTCCTTGCCAACTTCGACTATGTGCTTATTCTCAGAGGAGCTCATGGAACCCAGGCGCACCTAAGCCTCTTGAGACCATACTAATTGGAAATTGTGATACATAACTAGGTTAAAACTAAATTGAATGAAATTGATCTCAGAAGCTTGATTGTTCAATTGCTTTGTGGGGGTGCACTGCTTTGCAGTCTGCATCCACTCAACTGACACGGCACATAATTAATTAACAATCGACGACAGGGGCTGGCTGAATGGATGAAAGGAGGCTATTGACTTGATGACAATCTCTTGATGGCAAACACACCCATGGCAGTGGTGGAGAGAGTGTTCAGCTTGCTGCAGAACTGTGCCATGGGAATGGTAGTGTGCACTTGCTTATCAAGTCCCTCTGGTTTTAAAAGGCTGAATCTACGAGATCCAGTCTGTTCGTGTGTTTAGCCTGATACAAGCATGGCTCAGTGACTCATGACAGAGTTGACTATCGAGCCAGCTGGAGGCATGCAGAGTAAGGAATTTCAATGGTGATTTTCTCTCCTTTCCTCTTTCTCTCTCTCTCTCTCAAAATTCACAAAGCACCTCTCCGTTATCATGAGCTTTGTTTGCCAGGGGGTTGCGCTGGTGTCTCAAAGTGCTCAACCTTGTGTTAGCTTTGCTGCTAAGTCAACACATCCCCTGCATCGTAACATAGCACCCTGGTCACACACGCTACTGTTAAGTTGCAGGCTGGAGAGGAATGAGACATACAGGACCTCTGTGTATACACAATGCAATCCCTTATTAGCTCTTAAGCAAGCACCACTAATGTTGAAAATATCTCCTGATCAAACAGGAAGCCATCCTTCTGTGTGTTTGTTCACTAACAACTGATTTGTTTTTCCAGCCAGTGAGGGTGGAAAGAGTTCTGTTATTCTTTTTTTTTTTTTTTTTTTTTTTTTTTGGCCTTTTATGCCTTTAATTGACAGGATAGTGGAGAATGACAGGAAGCGTATGGGAGAGAGAGCAGGGGTGGATCCGGAAAGGACCACGGGGCGGGTATCGAACCCGGGTCGCCGACGTACGGTGCAGGTGCCCCAGCCAGTTGCGCCACGGCTGGGGCCTAAGTTCTGTTATTCCTACCAAGAAACTCGTGGAGCAAAATTCCTGATAGCCTTTCTATCTCAACGCGTCTTTTTCCTGAAACCAAACACTTCAGGGATACCTCTCTTAAAGTTGTCTGTTAAGTGCAAAATGCACCTATCCCCGGGTGTGGTCACGCAGTGTGAAAATGTCACAATGTCAACAGGAGGTCCGCTAAGCAACATTTACATAAAATGTCCGGCTGCACACCCACCCAATCCCTCCGTACACACAAAGGGGTTGGGCTGCTCAATCCCAGGGGAACAGGAGACTCTCCAGGCACAGCCTGCCATCCGTGGTCTATTCTCAGGACCAGGCTGGTGTTTATAGAGGCTCCCAAACGTGGATGAATGGCCCGGTTGCGCGCGTGCATCTGTGTGTGTGTGTGTCTCTCTGCTGGGGTTTAATTCCCTGATCCTGTGAAAGGGATGCCAGGACCCTGGCCTTGCTGTGCAGAAAAAGAAAAGGAGCAGAGAATCCCTTTGTGGTGGAGAAGTGTGTGTGTACGCCAGGCCAAAGCCTTCTCCTGCTGCTGCTGCACATCGTTTCACCTCAGCCTAAGCTCTGATGAGTAGGTTGGAGATTAACCACCCCCCCCCCCCCACACACACACACACACACACACACACACACACCTACCCCACTAACACCATGTGAGGGGGCACATGAGATTATCATAGGGATAGCACTCGTGGGGCTGCCACTGTCAGCACACCGTGCAACCATGCAGGGCATGTGACATCCCACACTTTCACTCTGGGGTCAGAGATGTGGCCGACAACTGTCCAGCCTGCTGGGACCTCATGCTGGGCACAGTGGAAGGGACACTGCAGGGCATGTCACCGTCGCCAGCTGTGTGAGAAATGGGACTCTCGTGGCTTCAGAGGTTGAGGCCATGACAGAGTGACTTCACCCGTTATGTGCAAGAGGAGGAGTCCACTCACTGCAGGACACAGCGTGTGTGTGTGTGTGGGTGCAAGACAAAGAGTCCACTTACTGCAGGACAGTGTGTGTCTGTGGGCATTTTGGTGGCGTAGAGCGGGCGGTGTGATTTGATATGCCATGTTGCAGATTGCTCGTAATCCTTCACTGTGTCCCTGGGCGCACCCCTGCAGTTTTAAATTGGCATCCTTGGGACGCGAGTCGTGAGTCCTCCCCTACACGGCCGGCTTGATTTGTTGGGGCCGAGTCGCTTTGACTCGGCCCACCTCCCCCTTGTGTGCTTCACACACACACACACACACATACACGTCATCCAAATAAGCCGCTGTAACTGATCTGAGACCAGCGCCGAAGCGACAGCAGGCTCACCGGGGCCTGAGGAGAGGCGACGCGGCTCATGCGCCCTCTGAGGGATGCGTTGGGAGAGTGGCCTCACATGTTTTACACCTCACAGCCCACTCATCGGCTGTCTCGCGCCATCCCTCTTTTCCATCCCTCCTCCTCCTCCTCGCCCCCATGGCCACACATTCACCCGTCTAAGGGCACGATTGTTAATCCTGACCTCGCACCCTAATGCCATTTCAGCCAGCCCTTGGGATCAGCTCCCGCAGAACTGTGTGTTCCCCCCCCCCCCCTTCAGCTCCAATACAAGGTTACTTAGAGTTTACAACTCATCGAAGACCAACCCAGGCAGTAAAACTGATGGTGAGAATTCATCGACAAACTGTCTGGGGCTGCGAGGACAAAATCCGCTGCACATCTTCGTGAGCCGTCCGATTAATAATTTGGGGTGACAGCCCGAGTGTTCATTAAGCATGTAGTGATGGTCAACAGTAATGAGAGCCGTTTCACTGGGCACGACTCGTCTCCGTGGATGTCTCAATGCTTTCCGCACTGAACCAGGGAGAGAGAGCGAGAGATGTAGCTTACACATTTATTTGCATTTTATAACAGCATTTGTAAATTTCCAGGAGATAGTGCTAATTAAATAAATGGTTTGGTTAAAAGTCTTCATGTCAAGAAGCCTGGTCATGTTTTGCTCTCTTTTTTTTTTGCTTCCTCTCTTCCTGACCTACCCTCACATTTGTAAGCCCTCTTGTGGAATCCCCTCTGGATCAAGGGTAGGTCAAACAGTTTGTACTTGACACAGAACATCATGAGACGCAGTATTGCAAGACAAAGACGAACATAAGAAAGGTACAGTACAAAACACACACACATACACACAAACACAAAGCACGCACAGGAACACAACCACGGAGACGTCACCAAAGCACAAAAAGGCTGTAGCGTGAAAATGCTACAGCAACACACACAAACACAATCAGAAGCACGGGACACATAATCACACACACACGACACAGGGTTAGCCAGAGTGCATTATGGATGGAGAAGCGCGCAAAATGGTGCCAGTCACGTCCATGCATTAGCAGATGGAGATCTTCCGGAGGTTTTTTAGTAGGGCTAGCTACAGTCAATGCATGCCACAAATGCTTTGGGTTTCATTAAGAGCAACAAATAGAATAGAAAAACAGATATACTTTGTGGCAATAAAATTCTTTTTTATGCCATCTGCATTCAAACAGACATGTATGTGCAGAGAGGCTGAGGAGAAAAAAAGTGGGGACAGGATGGGTTGGGGGGAAGGAATCATTCTTTCACACACAACTTTCTTGAGACAGAATGGGGTTGCCTGCACAAGGCCAAAAATAAAAAATAAATAAATAATAAATCAACAGATGATGGCAAGAAAAGATTTTGTTGCCTTTTATTTCCTGTCGTATCAAATATGGGGGAAGGAGGGGGTAAGAAACGAGGGATGTTGTTTTTTTTTTAGTTAGGCCAAATGGCACAGAAAAAAAAAACAAAAACAAAAATGAGAATCTTTTTTTTTTTCAACCACCAAAATTTCATGCGGCACAAGATGAGGTAAAACGAGAGGATCAGCTTTTTATCCCGGAGAGATGGATGTACAGAGACAAAGAAGTCCAAACCAAGAGCCCAAACGGAAAACCCAAATCACAGAGTATGGAATGTCAAGTGGGAGAAGATACAGAGGGGGGAGATGTTTATGTAAACCTCAATATGGGGACGAGGATGGGGTACTGGACGTCAAAATGTATAATAATATAAAAAAAAAGGAATGCAAATGAAACCAATACATGTCATGCAACTGTCCATAATCTGAAAAGACTGGGAGGAGGAGGGCGGGGCTACCAGAATGAGGATATGAATTTCTGTGTCAACATGAGTGTATGAATGTAGTATGCAGACAAATGTACTTGTCTGTTCTGCTTAAATGAGAGAGGACAGGGTACTGTGTACTAGAACCTTGCTTTATAACAGTATCCTAATTCCAAAGTTTCAGAGCACTTGGGGCTGGCACCTTGAGCAATGGCTTTTTAAAGACAAAAGTGCAGAAAAAACAAGCTATAGAGACAAAACAATCCGCTGCAGTCTAGCCAGTTGCCTCATATCTTTCGTTGTTATTAAAGATAGTGCCCCTGGTCAATAATAAGGTCAAGCAAGTAGACGTTGTTTTAAAAGTAATGAAACTTGTCTTTGTTGGTAATAAAACAACAAAAGGGGATCACGGACTGAATATATAATAAAGGACAGCACATGATCTGCCAAGCATTTCTCATTAAGAGGAAGAAGAAAAAAAGTGTGGCGGTGGTTAATTCTACGTGAGGAGTAACATGAGCAATGATTCATTGTCTTAATTGTTCTTAATTGATTGTAGGAGGTGAAAAGCTGTGAAAACTGGGCATATGCTTTGCAACACATGGAGCATACTTAGGCAGATTACAAGCGTGTTAATTAGGCTAGGAAGGCATTCTGAAGGACAGCCCGGCAATTAAAAAGCTTTCGCCGCACCATTACTGGCAAAAGGGCCAACGGAGAGGTTGTCATAAATTAACCAGCCTGTTGCTCCACGCCGGATTTGCAACCAACTCGCCGCTGTGGGCATCACATAATTACAGCTTAACCGTTTCAATGGCAGCTCATTGCGCAAGTTCAGTAGAACAGGGTCGCGCCCCAAGTGCTTTTTCAAAACAGGAGACGTGTTGCACGTCAACCCCGTCATTAGCTTAAAGCCTGTTGCCTGTCTCGCCTCTGACGTCCATTTATAACAAATAATATACAAAAGAAAAGAAACAAAAAAGAAAGTAGAAAAATCACCTTCACCTGCTGAGAGACTATGTGTAGGGGGACACAATGCACACAGAAATTCGAGGATATCTGTTCTCTATTAGAATGTTTCAACGCAAGGCAAGCCTCTGACGTAAAGGAGACAAAGGAACACACAGGAGAGGAGAACTGGTTTCCGTTGCAGTTAGTCTGCTACAGTACATATCACAGTATCTATGCTGAAAGCATTTTTGGTTCCTTTTCCAAGAGTCTCAAAATGTATCCTCTGTCGAGTGAGGCGCATACACACGCACGCACACGCACACACACCAAACGCACTGGCAAAGGTCAATCGTGAACAGGACAGATACATTTTGAAGCATCAGTGCGAACAACATGGAGCTTGATACTAATTTTGTACTTTTGACTTAAAGTTCCACTCTCTTTTGAATGCAGAGAGGACAAAATTAGTATAGATGCAATGCCATGTTTGCAACGTTAGGCCCCATAGTCAAGTGTAACTTTTTAATAATCTAATTTTGACTTGTAAAAAGTATGGTACAACTATAGCACTATATCTAAGTGTACTGAGATCTAGGTATGTGCTGGTGAATATCTAGCACAGCTGAATTTCTGTGAGGATTGTGGACACTGCGTTTCTTCTCTGAACTCATGAGTGCTTAAGGGAGTTTCAAAGTTAGCACGCTAATCTAACATGCCTTTAGTAATGCTTTGGCTGGAGCCTTTTGAAGTTACACTTTATGTTCTCATGGGGCATGATGCTTTGAGGAGTAGGTCCTCGGTTGCAAATCAAAAAAATAAATAAATAATAAATAGAAGAGAAAACGAAAAAAAAAGTTTCCAAATCAAATAGACCAGATCGAAGCAAGCACACACTCAACACACCCATCTCACCTGCGTGTCCCGAATCGCACTCCTCCAGGTCCTCGTCGTCACTGGAGCACTCGGCCGACGACACGATGTCATCCGTTGTCTGAGGTCCAGACGGCACCGTGGACAAGAGAGGAGAAAAACAAAAGCAACAGAACAGGAGTTCAAGTACAACATACAGAAAGGAGACAGCTATGCAGAGCATACGGCACCAGAGTGAATTTGCGTTCACCATTCGGATGGTTATGGGAGCGGATGTGGAAGGGTCTTTGCTGCCATTCTCTATTATTGCACACATCTCATCATCCTGCCAGGATGGCATTTCTGCACCATCCCATCCTTACCCCTACTGCTCTCTGCAGCTGATTATTTACAACCCCAGCCTTATGCAACCCCCCCCCCCACACACACACACACACACACCACCTCTGCCACCCCCTAGCCATCCTCCCTCATCAGTGTGTTGTGACTGACCATCAGGGTCCCAAGGAGAAGCGGAGTGGGGGGCTGATTTGTGTGCAGGTGCCACACTGGGAGATCACCACCACCCACCCAGCCGCCACCCACATGATGATTTATTTGCCCCCCCCCCTGACCCCCACCCCACCGTTCCCTCTCTGGCACCAAGCTGCTCCGTCATATTTCACCTTTTTTGTGTGTGTGGGAGTATAAGTTTGTGAGAGAGAGAGAGAGAGAGAGACAGAGAGAGAGAGAGAGAGAGAGAGAGAGAGAGAGAGAGATAGAAAGAGTGTGTGTGTATGTGTGTGCATGTGTTTGTGGAGGGGGGTTGGTTTGATGGGGTGGTAGGTTGGGGCAGGGTGTTTATTAGCGTGGATCGGCGGTGCGATAAAATAAGCCCTGTCACAGAGCAGGGTTATGAAATCACAGCGCTGATTGAGTTTGCAGTCCTGGGTGAGAGGGTCCAGCCTCTAAATATCATTGGCTTTGACAGACTAATGAAACAGTGCTCCTGAGCCAGGCTGCCCAGGAGAAAGAGAGAGAGAGAGAGAGAGTAGAAGAGAGGGAGGGAGAGAGAAGGAGTGAGAGAGACAGAGTAGAAGAGTAGGGAGAGAGTTTGAAAGGAAGTCAGAGAAACAGGAGAAGTGAAAGAGAGACAGAGAAAGAGTGCAATGAAGAAAAAGACAGAGAGAGAGAGAGAAATATGAAAGCCACTGTGTAAGACACTGAGACATTTGGTGCAGTTAAAGAGTCCATTTGTTTGATTGTATTCACCGAGTGTCCAGATGAAGAAGTGGTGAATGCTGCGGTGTGGTCAAGGCCGGAGGCACAGCATAGACCTATGGCCCAGAGTAAAAAATGCTCTCTGTCTGCAAGTGAGCCTGAATCACCCATACTGTAGAGATTTTTTTTAAAGGCTTGTGCTTGTGCTCTTAGAGGTTGGAGGCATTTTTTGGGTAGGGGTGGGGGCTTATTACCCAAAGATGGTGACTTACTGTACTGAAGACCGAAGAACTTTCGAGAGCACTAGCAGTGCTTGAAGGTAAATAAATACCTAAATACCTTGACTTCAATGTGACCTCTCAAAAAAACTACTCAGGCAAAGACCAAGCCTTATAAGCTGGCATAGACCACACAGAGTAAGACCTCTCAACAGTAGCTGGCTTAGCAGGTGCAAAGGTTAGTGCTTCCAAGAGAAGGGAGGTCTTCGGGGGCATGGGGGGGGGGGGGGGGGTGCCTGAAGAGGTGTTGTTATTGATTCCTCACAAACACTCAAAATATGAGCCCCCACTGATAAGGATGACACAAGATGTCAGCCAAAGAACAAAAGCAAACCCAAGTCAGAGACGATGGTAGCGAGGCAGTTTTAGATTAGATTATTACGCCGGGGTAAAGTCATAGCTTGCGGCGGTCTGAGACAACGCACACACACACACACACACACACAGCATACGGTGGGTGTTGACACGAGGCCGCAGAGGTGATTGAATTATGTCGGCGCTGGCACCACCATGCCCTCCAGCCCCTCGGCCGCCTTTATAATAATTCTCTCAGAGCGCGGGGAGGGAGAGAGAGGCGAAGCAAGGCCGCCTGTTTACTGCTGTGTAAAATCACCCGGGAACCTTGAGAGATGTGGCACGTCGTGACTGGCCCGGGAAGCAGAGTCAGCACAACACTTCTCTCTCTCTGTGTTTTGTTTGTATGTTAGATAATCTATATGACAAACCAATGTCAAAATGCCCCTTAAGTGTACAAAACAGTAAGAGTAAAGCCTGTGATGTCTGTATTTAAGGCAACGCTCCTGTTTTCTCATTGCTGGGTGGCATGTTACCTGACTTCACCTGCGTACCGTTACATCCGACAGATCCGCTGAAAGAAAAAGCTGGCATAATCTGACAGCTAACATTACACAAGGTGTCCCTAAGGATCAAAGTCCCAAACACACAAAACCACAGCTAAAGAACAATTATGATGACTTTTATCAATGCAGTCCAGCTGAGAATACATTATCCCACTTACATAATTAGCACAAGTCCATGTTATATCTGGGTAAATTGCATTGCATACATGCCATGATCATAGATTTATCTTAAAGCATGCTTGGTTGTGGCATAGTTTTCTTTCAAGAGTTGTTTGTAGGGCCATAACGTAACTATTTATTTTGCCAAATGTTATGGCTGCTGTTCTCCATAATATTAAAGGATAACTGAACTGAGGCTCTGTATACTTTTTTAACTGACATCAACCAGTCATAAACAATGTTTTTTCCCCCAAGACTGTAGGTGTTGTCATGGCGCATAAATGAGAGAGCCTGGGTGACAGTTTTCTCTAAGGAATACCTTGTCTTTCTCTTATCTCATCTGATGAAAGACCTCCAACATAATACCTTCCCTAATCTGTCGTCTCCGTGCAACACATGTGCAACAGGGACAGAGTGAGACTGCCGGAGCAGATTTCAGCAGCAAGCTTTTCAATGTCATAAACATCCTCGCAAAACGCCTCTCACTTCTGTACATGCATAGTGAAGGCCAATGGGTCAACAGCTGCTTTTGAGCCATGAATTTGCTAAGCATGAAATGC
>NW_027468859.1:21177346-21184846 GCF_046254945.1 Alosa pseudoharengus | reverse complement strand
GGTGTCGCCCTCGCGGTGGGCTATCCTTGCCGTCCTTAATGAGCCTATGTGTGTGTGTGTGTGTGTGTGTGTGTGTGTGTGTGTGTGTGTGTGAGTATGTGTGTGAGTGTGAGTGTGCGTGCGTGCGTGTGTGTGCGTGCGTGTGTGTGTGTGTGTGTGTGTGTGTGGGGCTCTCCATCTGTCTGCCACGTTCGTGTAATTGGGACCACCAAGCGTCCCTAGGTAGTCGGCATCCATCTCGCGGTGCGTTGCCCGTTGGGAGATGGAGGGAAGGTGGAATGTGGAGAGGGGGGAGAGAAAGAACGAGGGAGAGAGAGAAAGAGAGTGGGGGGGAGCCGGGCAAATCAAATTAACACGTGGACTGCAAACAAGGCGCCTGTCTGGCATGCCGAACCTGACCTTTACACGATTACCTGCGTCCCCCCCAATATCGCGCCACTCTCCATCTTTAGCCCTGGAGTGGTGTGTGTGTGTGTGTGTGTGTGTGTGTGTGTGTGTGTGTGTGTGTGTGTGTGTGTGTGTGTGTGTGTGTGTGTGTGTGTGTGTGTGTGTGTGTGTGTGTGTGTGTGAGTTTAACACCAAGGCGCCACCATGCCCCCCTCAGAGAGAAACAGAGACTGTCATGATTACACAGCATTGTCCCGGAAGGGGGTTCTAGTTTCCCCAACAGAGAAAGCCCTCCACACTATATAAATATATAGCATATAAACGATGTTCAATAAGAAACACTGACAAAAATCCCTAAAACCCTGACAAATCAAAAAACAATACATACTCTACTTTCTCAATAAAGCCAAACACACAAGTCACCCAACAGCCAATAATGAAACTTATAATGAGGATGGGTGATGGTGGTAAGAAAATAGTAATTGCATCATTTCAACAAACAAAATGGAGGCCAAGCTAAGAAGTGTGGGTTTCCTGTTATCCTCATGCAGCATGCTGAATACATTAGCCATTAACAAAACTCTTATAATGGACCAAGGAGAGTGATAATAAAATAGTAATTGCAGATTTTGTGCATACGGAATGGAAGTGGGGGGAGAGTGGCTTTCATGTTCCCCCCACGCAGCTCATTTACTGGAGGCACACTGTGCTTCCACCAGCTGATGCTGACGCTGATGCACGGCACACTGGAGAGTCTGCACAAATCATCGCCCTTCCCATGCATCTCCCAAAGGTGTGCTTAAGCTGCAACCTGGAAATGAAGTTATTTCCTTCCTCTGTGTGTGTATGTGTGTGTGTGTGTGTGTGTGTGTGTGTGTGTGTGAGAGGGAGCTTAAGGGGTGGAAGGCATTCAGAGAGAGAAATGCAGAGTGAAATTCTTGTAATGAATGAGTGTCCCTTCACACAGCTCTCATATCTAACCCTCTGAATCTCAGAATAATGATGTGCTGCCGATAAGGTCTAGATGACACATGAATCAGATTTCATGCAGTCCAGCCATAGATGGGAGAAGACAATTACCATATCCCTTGTCATGCACTTGATTATTAATTGTATTCAGATTCGGAATAATAATAATAATAATAATAATAATAATAATAAAAATTATAAAAATAATAATAGTAGTAGTACTAGTAGTAGCAGCAGTAATAGTATGTATGACATGGATTCCATTTTTAAACCATTCCATTATTTTAATTATAATCAATTAAGACACACAAATTCTGACTAAATGGAGCCATGTTTTGCCCACTGGAGACAAAGCTAATCTATGTGCATAGCGTAGATATGAGTCATACCTTTTATTAGAAGAAAAAAACAAACAAACACAAAACATGTTGGCGTTAGTCATCATTGCTTTGAGGCAAAGGATCAAAGCAAAAGTAAACTGCTAAATGGAAGAAAATGAAAGAGGCAGGCATATCCACAGGATGCCGCAGATCAACGCAAAGATCCGCTTTTGTTTTTGCCAAATTGCGCCAGCATCCAGGGGTTTAGATCTCACAAAGAGGGATGATGCTGAGCTCTACGTCACTCTACGGCACCCTGCTACACACTCAGCTGCTCTCATAGACACACATTACAAACCAGCTCACACTCTAACCCACAAAAGCCAGAACAGTTGGCCTCCCACTGGATCCTACCTGCTGGATAAGTTCTCGCTGACACCTTGCTGACATTCAAATGCCAGTGCTAGCTAATGGAAACTGCTAAGTTAGAGTAGTAAAAGGTTATTCCTGATGCCTCAGTGTGTCATGGTTATGATACACACAGCAACAGCCCTACATTTGCTCTGTGTTTGCCTGATGCTTAGAGTGCGCCACTAACACATACTGCCCCTATTCGCCTCTCAAGCCTTCACAGGTCTATGATGCTAGGGCACAGGAGAGAGGGGAAAAAAAAACAGCCTGTCAGGTTTTTTTCTGAGCCCACTCAGGGGTGGACAGAGGTGTGTGGGCATCCTCTCGGGAGACAGAGATGGACTTGCAACATCTGCCCGCTCATGGGCGGAAGATCAAGTGTGAGAGCCGCGAGCCAGGACCACCCTGCCCTGCTCCACCCCCTGACCTCGCACCCCCCCCCCCCCACACCGGCCCGGCCCCAAACCTCCCAGGGGACTGTTATTAATTAACCATGAGATTGGCTCCCTGCCCCCACTCCCCTCCGCTCTGCAGTGCAGTGGATGAACTGACCAAAAATACAGTATGATCCAACACTGCCCCCTTCCCCCTGGGACCTGGAGGGCACAGGCTGCTGCTGCTGCTGCTGCTGCTGGTGGGGAAAAAAGGGAAAAGAAATGAATGTGTCAAAGGGCTTCCGCTGCCTTGGGGCTATGACACCCCGCTCACTCACTCAGGGCTCCCTGAAACAACACACCGTTCGTTAGCCATGGCGCCCTCATAAGGGGTTTGAGCTCCTGCCAAACCCCCAAACTATTTGTTTCCCTCTCCCTGGTCTACCAGGATTTTTGACAGCTAACAAGTGTGTGTGTGTGTGTGTGTGGGGGGGGGACAAATCATAATGAGGGACACAAATGATGGGCTCTCGGTCTGAAGTTACCGCGCTGAGGAAGATTTATTCGGACAGGATAATAGTCCAGATGAGGCTTTTCTTTTCCCTCTAATAAGATAAGCTGCACAGCGGTATGTTACTTCACAATGCTGTGCTTCTGATCAAAAATACTGACAGCATCCAACTGCTTGAACCGATGTGCCTTCCTTTGTGTCGCTACAAATATATTTGGCTCAGCGGGAAAGCCCCATTACAATAGGCAGTGAATGACACGCGCCTTACAAACACTTGGAAATTCTTGAGTGTGCATTTTCCAAGAACCTTTGCTGTTGTAATGACATGGGGCTTAAACTGTCCTCTATGGCAAACACAAACAAACTCCCATCAAGGAATTTCATGAGGAATTGAGGAATTAGAATTGTTATCGAGGAATAGTTTTTCATTGACGTGCAGGCAGGCTACACCAGGCTACACTGATGCGCTCGCAGAGTGTAGGCTGCAGCAGTTAGCTTCCACTAGACGTGAAAGCAGCGCACACATTTAAAAAAAAAACATAGACCTAAACTGATTTTTACGCTCTGCTAACGGAACGCTTAAGTTGCACGCCTGGTGTAGCCCACCTGTCTCAACTAAACCCTGTCTCACTGACTTCCACAGAACTTGTGTTAGGCTCCAAACCCGATGTTTACACATAGGAGAGCACATAGCGGTGCTGTTCTCGGTACCATGGCTGTGATCGTGTGCGCCTGCATCTGGGCTGAAAGAGCCGCGGCCCAGTCAGAGCTGACATGAGAGGTCATCATTATATCCCCCCCCCCCCAAACACACTCTCACGCTGATCCGCTTCTGAGGTGAGTGCGCGGCGATGAAAGTCCCTCTGCCTGTCAGCCAGACGGCAGCGCTGGGGAGAGTTATGGCTTTAATATTAAGACCGCCGCTTCAATTTGTCCTCCAGCATCAATGAAACGGCTCGCTGTGATTACTTTTCCCGCCGAGCCGGAGACATTCATTGGCTCGCAGTCAGAACGCGTTTAAGGAGGCACTCTGTTAAGGTTGTGGGGGGGGGGGACTGCCAAACGTGAGGTGTGTGTCCGCGCTGAAAAAAAAAATGCAGACAGACAATAAGGCCTCCTTGAAGAGCCAATCTCTAGCCCAGCCGACGAGCGGGAGAAAAGTCCTCCATCCGTGATCTACAAAAGCGGGCGGCTTCAGAAAGCATCAGCCCCGGGGACAGGGAAAGCCTACTTATAACAAAGCGGCTCCCTTATCCTGGACATCTCCCTGCCTGTCTACCTTATAGGAGAGCTGCCGCAGGGGAAAACTATGAGGCTTGATGCAATCCTTTGAGCAGAAGAAAAAAAAACACTTTCACACATGAAGTTTACTCAACTCAATTAAACTCCATGTCATTAAAACTACAAACAACACAATGACTCTCCATAAAGTAACTCTAACTCTGTAACATGAACACTTTAAATAATGGTTCTGAACTTCATATCTTATCTGAGCACAACATATGTTCACTCTATCAGTTTCTTCTACATCTTTCTACAGCTACTTTTTAAGTGGTGCTGTTATCATCCTTCTCCCCTTGTCACTCAATACACTCCCTGCTACACTCTTTGTCTAGTCTCATAGTTATTGACAGTTGCCGATTTCTTACCTGGATGGTAGGTGGAGACCTCTGCTTGCGTGTGGTGGTGGTGGACAGGGTGGTGGTGGTCTCGATGTAGGTGGTAGACATCTCGGGTGGCATGGAGGTGGTGGTGCGAGTGCCGCCCCGGCCTGTGGGCACGTCACCCACCAGGCGCACGCTGCCGTTCACCTTGATGTTGGCGTGGCCCTCTGCCGCCATGTTGAGCACCTTCAGGCCGTTGTAGTAGAGGCCTGACAGCTGGCCCTGGTAGGGCCGCTTGCGGTCATTACCACCGATCGAGATGGTGGCCTGGGTGTTGAAGATGGTCAGCTGACGACCTGGGAGTGGGCGTAGGGGTCGAGGGAGAGAGAGCGGAGAGGAAGGGAAAGAGGTCTCAGATGACCTGACCGCGTGTGTGTGTGTGTGTGTGTGTGTGTGTGTGTGTGTGTGTGTGTGTGCTGTATGTGCGTGTGCATCATCAATCATCTCATTTTGTTACCCTTTTTAAAGTGTCAGCATTCTCGTTTACTGCAACACTAACCCAAAAATAAAATAAACAAGACAAGGAGACAACGAGGGGAAAGGCAGAGCAACTGATACGCTACAATGTAACAGCCTATCATATTTGTGATGCACTTTCATGCATTTACATATGCTGAAATGAATAAAAAACACTCTGTGTTGCTTTCAAAATAAATTAAAAAAAAAATAACATGCATTTTTTTTTTAAATGTACACTGTCATTTTGTCAAATGCAGAAATCCTAATTGCAAATATGAATTGTGGAGTTCCCACAACACTGCAAGCTTATTACATCTGATACACATACAATTACATTACACTGGGCATGAAATGATAAGGGGGTGTGGTGGGGGTCTCTCATCTCATAGACATCAAAGAAAGATCATGTTGATTCATGCATGTAGCTCTACTAATGGGATTTCAAACTGCTTTTGTGCCTTTTTAAAAAATTGTTAAAGGGACTTTATAATCGTCTTAGGAGGTTTAGGCAATGACCTTTAAAATGCATTTTATAATGATATTATTACCAAAGTGAGAACTTTAATAGGAAATTTTACAGGCTCACCAGCCGTCCTCCCCACAGTCCCACCCCACTTCACCGTGCGCTACGGCGCTCTCCTCTCGAGGCTAACTGCTTGAGAGATGGCAGCTAGACAACAGCAGGGCTCCCTGCTTGACATGCACGACACGCCGACAGCACACACTGGTGCCTCCTCTTTTTCTCCGCTCTGAGTTGAACAATAGCTATCCACTACCTGGCGCTGCCAACACAACCCTGAAGGGTGTGTGTTTGTGAACATTTAACCTTACAATTAGACTCAGTGAAAGACAAAGGCCCTGTAATAGTCAGGTGCTGTTTAGAAGCAAAAGAAACAGTTTCCCAGCCCTTAAGGGGTGTCAGACACTGGTTTCCTATAGCCTGATAGAGTAATAGCTTGATATAGTTAATTTATATTTATAGCACTTGTTATGGAAGAAGTGCAGTTGTTAAAGCTCTTCACGGCATATTTTTTGTTGTTTCATATAGTCCCTTTAACTGTCCTATCTCACAGATGTGGAGAGTGAGTGGGGAAAATAGCAGCAATTCATATTCAGTCTAAAATTAATATGAGAGGAAAAAAAATCAATGGATGTTGTATTTTAGTTGACTAGTTTTGAAGTAATTCAAAAGGTGTAATTTTTCAAACGGTTGGAGGGAACGACATGACAAAAAAAAAAAGGAATCAAACAAATAAAAAAAAAAATGAAAAAATAAACACTGGAATTCTAGGAAAGTGTTACCTTTCTCATGTAGCCAATCTTCGACCGGCCGGGTATATTTGAATGGGATTTTCTTATTAGCCGTTTGATAGCGCTCAATGTCGCTGTTGCCTTTGAAGTTTAAAAGTTTAAAAAACAGTTTAAAACGGCAGAAGTCACATATCACATTTAGACACTGGTTTAAAAGAACGTTTAGCCAAGTTTTAAGATGGGTTAGGTCATTTTATGATTATCCATTATGGTTAGGTTCAGTTCGTAGCACCATGCTGATACAGAGCACTTGCTCGGAATAAGAAACAGGTGCAGACGGATCGAAATGTCATCATCCAAACAAGCAATACACATAAATGGCTAAGACTTCAATATCTCCCACACAGAGACATTTGTAACCTGCAAGAGAGATCAATTAGGTTATACAAAAAACCATGAGTGCTGGAATTAAAAACCCAGGTTCGTCTCGCCATTCATCTCCCAGCTGATGAATGGCCGACATTGTTAACCAAGCATTGCATGTGTCGCTCGTAGACCGAGCGTGGAGATAAATTGGGCCTAATTCCAGAGCCACTGCTCCCACTGGACAACACGCGCTCTTACATTTCAGGGGTCAGGGAAACAAGTCACTCCAAGCCGAAGTCGCTCTAGGCTAGGGAGAGGCAGAAGGAGACAGAGGCGGAACGAGGGAGAGGGGAGAAGGAGGGAGGGGAATGACGGTCCAAGCGGTGGACCTGCTGGGGAATGAGCCCCCCGATGACACAGATTTCGAGGACACTGCATACAGATGAGATCATTACCAAGCCTGGCCTGGTGAGAGACAGACAAGGAGAGCAAGGTGGAGAGAGAGAGAGATGGAGGGAGAGAGAGAAAAAAGAGAGAGAGGAGAGAGATAGAGGGAGAGAGAGATAGAGAGAGAGAAGGGGAGAGAGAGAGAAAGAGAGAGAGGCCTCTGTGGTCCAGAAGTGGCTGTGAAGCCCCTGGGCTGCCCGTGCTCCTACTGAGACCAAGCGTAACATGTTCCAGCAGGACTCGAGTGCCATAATAATCTTCTCCTCTCTCCACCTCTCTTCTCTCCTCTATTTTCCTCTCTCACATCCACAGGCAAAAATACTCAGTTTTGTTTACCGCTT
>NW_027468859.1:21132346-21172346 GCF_046254945.1 Alosa pseudoharengus | reverse complement strand
GGGTTTAACAGCACCGGCATTTGGCCCTGTAAATCACAGAGAGGAATGATTGCATTCGAGTGTCATTGGAGGCTATGTCAAATTGATTCAGGCAAGTTCAATATACAATTAAAAAAATAGTGAAGGCCTTCATAGGGTTTGAAGAATGAGAGAGAGAGAGAGAGAGAGAGAGAGAGAGAGAAAGAGCAAAAGGATTGAGAGTAGTGGAGATGAAAGGAAATGGAGGAGACAGAATGGAATGAGAGATGAAAAGCAGGAAAAAAACAGTGTAAGAAGGTACAGGAGCAGAAAGAAAAGAGGGGAAGGGAAGGAGACAGAACGAGAGAAAAAAAGAGAGAGAGAGAGAGACAGACAGAAAAAGAGTGAAGGATAAGGCAGGGCACATTGCACCATGGATGAGTGGGTCTGCACAGAACATGCCACTCTCCTGGCTTCTTAACCCCCCCTGCCCCCCACCCCCCAAGCTCCAGCAGCCCCTCATCAGGCATTCAGCTGTACGGGCACATCTTTGACACAAACCCCTATCAGCGCTCCCTCCAGCCTCCGACACAACACAGCGTTCCTGGGGAATAACTATCTGTCTGCTTGGATTAAAAGACAGACATATAGGCGGGGGGGGGGGGGGTGGTTGGAAGTCACAGAGTCATGGGGCGCAATTTGTACACACAACAAACACAATCAGTGTTGAGGAACGCTATTTGCTATCCTATGCTATTTGCCACTCGGCACCGACTGACAGGCGAAACGCAGTCAAAGGACCTCGCAGTCAAAGGACCCTGCGGAACGTCGAGTGAAGGTGAGAGGGAGAGATGCACGCGGGCCTGTTCATCGAGCGCCAGCTGGGCTGCAGAGCGTGAGCGTTTCGCCGCTACGCATCTCGAGTGCCGTTCAGTCAATGAGTCCAGTGTGAGCCCTCGCCCACAATTACTCAAGAGATGACAATGCCTGGAGCCAGAGGAGCCCCACCCCCCCCCTCTCCACCAAATCAATAATGGTCAAATTTCAACCAATTGAACGCCCCGCAAATTACCAGCGGCGCCCAAGACGACACACAAAAAAGAGAAATTGCTAAACAGGATATTTCTGTCGGGCTGTTTGGCATTCCGATGGAATCCAAAATGAACGCAAAATGTCAGGGAAGATTCGCAAATTAAATAAATGGAAAAAAGCTTCCCCACTGCTTCAGAGGGCCCTCGGTGCACTGTCCATTTACGACTATTGAATTGGCAGCTCTAAACACAGTGGTAACTGTGAGAGCCTTCACACTTGGACATCGATTTGGGTTTGGCGATGGAGAGGGAGCGAGGGGATCAATGGATTGATCACTGCTGTGAGCTGTAGGTAATGCTTACACCTCTTAGTGTTAATGGCTTAACTGCAATTTAAAGGTGCTGGGTTGGAAGGCATTATTTGGTGAGCAGGGCAACTGCACACTGGTAGTGAGGCAAAGCTCAGACGAGAAGTACACATTCAGTGTCTGTGTTCAAAAAGTTGGGGAAAAAGGGAATTTTTAGGTACAAATGCTGACTGTGATTTTTTAAGAAAATCGATAAGGCCTATTTTAAAATTCCCTTAATTTCATGAAACAGCAAACACCACAGTCCTCTGAAACAAAGCAAAAGGTGCTTATATGGATGTCTTGAACTTGCTGTGAACTCAGACCAAAAAAAACAAAACATAGGAGAAGTGTTTGGCTTGAAGCCTTTATTTCCAACTCAATTTAAAAGAACACGCCAGGCAGGCCGGGTTGTATCAGGGTTGTGAGCTTTTGTGAGAGGCAGGAGTGGACAAAAGAATCCTCTCAGGCCAGCCTTTATCTCCCGCTCAGACATGCTCACAATCAACAATACTCTGTTTTAAATTAATCATAACGCACTGACCAATACAGACTTTTTCTTTATGGCCCAGCCTTTACTGACCAAACTACTGACTCTATAGATTTTCTCCTTATCAACTGTCAGTCACGCATTTTATTGCATTTTATTTCAGTCACATACGACATGGTATTTCACTCTACACGTTCCAATCGGGCATGACTGCTGTGCTCATATTGTACATCCAACTGCTCACTGTGGCAGACAGCCGAAAAAATGTCCAATCCCGTTGGACCGGAGCTGGAAGACTGATTGTTACGTCCTTTAATCGGGCATTGTGATCCTTCTGCACAACAAATCAGACAGCAATTCGGCAAAAATAGTCCAAACTTGTTGGATCCGACTGGGCTAAAATCAGGTCAAAAATACTACATGACTACTTTGGTCTTATCTACATCCACAAAGGCCTAAGGTGAAATCTTCCATTCTTAGCCAGTATACTTTTTGTCAAATTCAGTAAAGTAGCTCAGACCGAGCCATGTGCTATTCCAGTTCTTCCAGTGCACGTTACCTCAGGACCATGGCAGGAGGCAGGGGTGTAATCAGATTAGCTGCTTAGAACCTAAATATCAACAACATATAGCCAGATTGGTGAACCTTGGATTGAAGGGAGCTATTGATCAGCAGAGGATCCATGGCCATTAGTGAGGACTGCATGGCTCCTTCAGCTCTGCTAAAGGGCTCCTCGGGACAGACTCACTCATTCTCACTGCCTGTCTCTCGTGGGCTCCACGTCAGCCATTTTGAGTCCACCTGCCAGAGCGCGTGTTACCCAGCAGAGGCGAGTGAGAGAGAGAGAGGAAGAGAGTGAGAGGCAGGCTAGCGAATGGCTCTCCTGGCAGCGTCTAATTGAGGGAGAGGAGCAGGGGTCAGACTGTCCACAGAGGACAGTAGCCCAACACAGACATCAAAGGAAAAGGACAGCCAGCCCCAAGTTAATTGAGTGTAAGGCATATTGGAGGATTGCTATCTTTTTTTCTCTCTCTTTTTTTTTTTTTGTTGCTCGTGTGGATAGGCAGGTGAGGGGCTGAGCTGAACATGCCTACGCTCCAAATGAAGGGGCTCGACGGTGCTTCTGAACATACTCCGGCCTGGTCGACCCATTTGTATGCAGACTTGGGCTCCAATCCAGTCCCAGCTGACCATGGGAAGGGGGAGAGGGGGAGAGGTGTGAGGAGGGGTGGAGGTGAAGCAAGCGGACGGCCGGGGCGAGCAAACGAGCGTTCCTGTGTCCGTACCCTGGCAGGTTGCGTACTTGAGCTCAGGCGGAGTACCGTGCGTCCCCACGGGTACCCTTCACGCTGGCCCTAAAATAAGCCGGACAGATGTCCTGGCTCAAACAGGCAGAGACAAAGGCACAGACCTGGCCTGCTTTCACACGCACCGGCTGTCTTGATTGGATGACTCACAGGGAAAAGATCAAATCAGCATATGATGGGATGCTTGTTACATCAATTTAGCCTTATCTTTGCTTGTTGTGCAACCCTTGCACTTTTAAAAGGACACAGAACTTGTAAAATGGCTCTTTCCTTGACTGGACGATACTTTACAAGTGCAAATGTGTGTTATCTTGAACATGTTAATGTGCTTAGTGCTTACACAGGAGGGACTGGTTAATTGATGTACCACACCCACCTACTGTAGGCTAGTAACCAATGCCTTGAATGATGGTAAATTATGACTCTTTTTCTTAGCCAACACCGCGCTCTCCCAATTATTCTCGTTTCTTTGTGGGTGCGTAATCCAGGGAACTCATAGAAAATAACAAATGGTCGCACTCCAAAAAGTCTTTTCTTGCTTTTAATTCATTTTAGCACAGGGGTTAATTGACAAACGTTTCGGCCTGATGGCCTTCGTCAGTGTGACTCTTTAAAATCTGTACATCGTTGCAATTGACTGTTTGACTGTTCGACTCTGAAGAAGACACATGGGCGTCCAAATGTTAGTCGTTTTGCACTAAATAAAAATCACTTAAAGGGACACCAGGCAAGCCTGATGCTTTTTCTCTACGAAACTCCCCCTCGCTCGGTCTGAAGCTCTTTTCCTTTTCTTTGCATCTTCCGTCAAGGGTTTTCGCTGCTTCTTCGCCGGCTCTGCCATTATACACACGTTTCCAACAATCACTAGCGTTTCGTTAGCCTCCCTCTGTGCTGTGGATGCAGGATGGAAACTGAAACTGCTTCGGTCGCCGGGTATGATACACTGAACTTGCAAGCGGGATATTCTTCCTACAGGCAGTAGGGGCGGGCGAGAGAGTCTTCATTCGCCCTGTAATGAGTCATTTAACCATATACCGACTTACAAAGATGAGTAATTAACACGAAAACGTTGCCTGGTGTCCCTTTAAAGCTTTGTGTGCTCCGGTCCTGCTCCTTGGTCCTAGATAGACCTGGGGTCTCCTCATGGACTTCTGCGTCCTGTTCCGTGAGCACCAACCAGGCTGGAGCGCAAGTGACCACCTTCTAATGCTAATGTGCTTGTTGTTGACCCTACCACATCAGCTCGAGAGACAGAAACATAGAAGGAAGAATGGAAGGATGGTCTAGCTGTTCATCTACGGTATCCATCTTACTCTCCAAACTAAGAGGCTTTTAGGACATCCAGATTATCGGGTTTGGGTAGAGACAATAACAAGGCTTCCCTGAACCCCTTTACTTTGAGCACGACATGTCCAGATTATCGGGCTTGGGTAGAGACAATAACAAGGCTTCCCTGAACCCCTTTACTTTGAGCACGACATGTCCAGATTATCATGCTTGGGTAGAGACAATAACAAGGCTTCCCTGAACCCCTTTACTTTGAGCACGACATGTCCAGTGGGAGAGCAGCGCTCCTTTAGAAAACATCAGACCTACAGGCTGTCTGTCCATCTGTCGACAGGCCGCGGCTCTGGCCGTCTCCTACCTGAGGGGAAGTGCTCGTTGATTGGCCAGTTGTCCACCTGCAGCGTGGCGTTGCCGCCGTTCCTGGTGAAGCGCACCAGGTGGTATTTCCCGTCGTTGACGGTGGCGGAGATCTCCTTGACGCTGATGTCCACCGTGCCGATGTTGAAGGTGACGCCCACCTTGCCTTCCTCCTGAAAAACAGTGGTCAAGAAGGAGAACGTCTTAAAACACACATGCTCACACAAAATAGCACACAAAAGTGCACACACTTCATTTAATACCAGCTACAATAACAGGCTGAACCTTCCTACTTCCAATCCCCTAAACAGCTCTAATTGACTATATCTGTACTTTCCACACATTTCCTTTCCATGCTTATTCACAGGTCACAAACCAAACCCATCCAGCCATCCAGGAAGAGCTGCAGGGATGGGTACACATTGCATTATTTAATGTCATTCCATAAAAATACGCAGGCAGCACAAAAAAAAGTAGGGCACTGATGTAACAGTGGCTGATGTAGCTTCTGAGAAGAGCGGAGCAGCAAGGCGCGTTTGGACAGATGCTCGGCCGACTGGCGCCGATATACCCATCCATATGTTTTATTCAGAGCCACTAAAGGGTATTTGTGCAAGACGAGGGGGAGAGAAAAATAGCCAACTCCAACTCCTTCCTGGGTGTGTATACACATTTCATACACTGTTAGATTTATACTCTACTTGAATAATAAGATACACACGCACGCACGCACACACACATTTTAGAGAAACATAAAAAAAAAAAAATGAGCAATGATGTAATTTTTCTATCTCTATCTCTCTCCCTCTCTCTCTCTCCCTCCCTCCCTCTCCTATGTCATTTGTTTTAAACCCCACTGGGAAGCAGAAGTAGTATAATTACCTGCTTTGAAAGGATAGAGTGGAGGGGTCATTTGTCATAACAAGAGCATACAGATGCACTATGCCCAATTGTACAACAAATGAATCCACTCCTCCCCCATACCTATAGCTACACCTACACCACCCCTCCCCCCTCCCTTACATCCCCCATCATGTATGTGCATCCGCCTCCCTCTGTTCCAAACATCATCAACCCCTGTGAGACATCACACACTTGTAAACAATGTTGCTATTTAATCGTGACCAAAAGCAATATATGACAAATGCATCACCAGTCTGCCGTATAAACCTCTATTTTCAGTGGTCACACACACACACACACACACACACACACACACACACACAAACACACACACATACACAGAAAAGACAAAACAATGTAGAAAAAAGGTGAAACTTGATCTATAGTGACTAAATGGGGAGTGGAGATAAAGCAAACCCAACACACAGGGCACCTGGGCAGCCTGAGGCGGTGGGCCCACCAGGGCTCCTTTGGGGCCCGCGAGCCTGTGAGCCCTGTCTGATTATGGCCACAATGAGCCATGATAGCACTGGGACCTCTACGGGCCCCTGTGCTGGGACACTGGGGGAGCCTCTCCTGCTCTCACCCTCTATAGTAATTGCAAATAGTACGCGCAGATGCTCCCCACTGAAGAGAGAGGTGATGATAACAAACGGCTGTCGGTCCGTGTAGTGCAGAGCTACTGGGGATTTGCCGGAACCTTCCGTACCCGAGGACAGCTCCTCAGGGTTCAAACAATACATCCCTTTCTTGGGTCTGTGTCTGCCTAATCTCTTTCTTTCTACCGGTTCCTTCCTCTCACAGTGTGTCATGTTCACTTTCTAGATCTGTTTTCTCCCTTTGTTTGTTTTTTTTTCCCTTTCCTTCCCTGTCTGGGTTATTCCTGCTTTTTCAGCTCTCCCCATGTCTGCTCTCTTTCTCTCTCTCTCTCTCTGCTCTCTCTCTCCCTCTCTCTCTCTCTCTCTCTCTCTCTCTCTGCTCTCTCTCTCTCTCTCTCTCTCTCTCTCTCTCTCTGCATCCATCTTAGCCCTGTCACTGCAGAGGAGGTGATTGGCATTTCCAATTACACTTCATTGGTCCACGGGCCACAAGGCACGGGAGCACTTTATTGTCTTCACTGATACGAGAAAAAAAAATAGTGTGAGAGCAGAATATGCAAAGACACCAGCCACTCCTGCTATTATGCTACTATTTTTTCATTATACAAGTGAAACGAGGGTCACATCTTTCACGAGACACCAGATTATTTCAGTGCCAAAACACGTCAGAACGCATGATGACCCAGATATGAAGGGGAACTAGCGCATCACTATCTGTCGCTCCCTCACAAAATAATAAAAATAAAGCGTACGGCCTTGTGTATTACATAATGTTGCACAGCGGGGTGTGCACGAGTCAGATTATTGTGAAGGATCTCTTTTAAAGATATGGAAATGGGACCGTTTTGTTGGTGGTGCTTCCCTGCAGCAAGATGGGTAGGGGCTTGGGTGTAAGGAGGAGGGGTTGCATTGTCGGAGTGAGTATGTGTGTGTGTGTGTGTGCGTGTCAGGGGGTTATGGAACAGTGATAAAAGTAATTTGAGTTTTGGGTGCTGTGCGGAGCCCTAAGCCTGCAGGAGGGTTCCATTGTTCCCCACACGATGCGCTCCCTGACACCCATAATAAGCTCGGCGATCCAATCCCGGCCCGATCAATGCCCTCTAACACAAAGACAGCCCCAGGCAACAAATCACTCACAGGGCCTCTGGCCTCCCAACAAACCCCCAGAACCAGGAAGAGGCATCACTGGGAAGACCACTCGTCAAACCAGACAAGCGTCTGGTCCACACATGCCAACATGCACATGAAACCCCACTCCTGAAACCCCACTCCTGGGACCATGTGAAAGGGTGCTCTCCACAGGCTCTTGGGCGGACCTTGTAGAGCTCCTGGTAGAGAGGCTGAGGTAAAGCCGGCCTTTGATATAGCTGGATGCAGACAGTCATCTATGCTCACTGTCTCTGATCACGATGGAAGCGAACGCCTTTAAGAAATGGATCTGATGAGCGAGGGAAAACAAGGAGAGAATGCAACATGATTCCACTTAACAGATACGCGGCTGAAAGTGAATACATCCTCGCGGGGCCATCAGTAGAGGGGTATCGTATCGTACACGTACCACAAATCCACTAGAGCTCAGATATGGGCTGCAAAAATAGCTTTTGGAGGTTGACATAAAACGACTGTGAAGTCCCCTCTCAGACAGCGAACCCCGTATCGCATGGCCAAATTATGCGCGTATAGATTACATAGCCCCTGACTGCATATCTAAATTTAGTTCCATGATGGGGAGGCTCGTGAATGGGGCATCAAGGCAATGCGATGGAGGCGGAATCAACTAGAAGGATGAACAATCACACCAGACACACACACACACACACACACACACACACACACACACACACACACACCACCACCACCATCACAACCACCCACACGCAGTGGAACGACCAGCACGAAGCGCCACTCCAACACCATCTCATCTATCGGGTCGGTAAGTGAGGGTGATAACGGGCGAATGGCAGGAACATTTGTAGCCCGTTGTAGACCACAGGGCTCCTGGTCATTAGGAGAAGTGATCGTTCTGCCACCGGCCCTCTGCTCACCTATAATTCCAGCATTAATAAAACAGCAGGCGTGGAATGAGAGGTGGAGGGGTGGGTGCATGTGTGTGTGTGTGTGTGTGTGTGTGTGTGTGTGGGGGGGGGGGGGGCACCTTAATGTGTCTGTTGGAACAAATATGCACTCAGAATGCCAGGGAAATAAGCTCTGCTTTATAAAACGCCTGCCAGAATTGCACAGGTTGTGTTCTGGTGTTGGTAATTGTATGTGTTTGTCCCTGTGTGTGTGTGTGTGTGTGTGTGTGTGTGTGTGTGTGTGTGTGTGTGTGTGTGTGTGTGTGGCATTTGTGTAGCAATAAAAATACATCTTAGTATGTATGTAAGCATTAACGTGCTGAGCGCAGGAAAATGTGACACACGAGTGTTGTCAGAAGCCATTACGATCGAGGGTGGAATTAATTGTTTGTGAAAAGTCATTCTCACCGGGAGTTGTCATGATTTATCCAATTACACAATAACAAGGTAAGATTTTACAAGACAGGCACCATGAATAGCCAATGGCTGGAGTTGTTTTCCTCATGAATAGCCAATCACTGGATTTTTTTCCCTCTAAATGCCCTAGCACCTTTACTACCTCATGCATCAAAACTACTACGCTGCAATATCTATGTCAAAAAGTATTCTCCAAGAGAAAATAACTAGTTAATGTATCACCAGAGACAATATATCAGTCTCGCACGATGCAATAAGTATTCAAAAAGGCTTGATAATGGAATGCAAAGGCTTGATAATGGAATGCATCCATGCATCCATCCAAATGCAAAGCTCATAGCATTAACCCAAGAGACTCACCAAACAATCCCCCTGGAGGCAAAGCAACCCACAGCACAACCCACACAGTCTCCAGGACCTCATCCCTTCCCCAAGAGTGGCTCCGCCATCAAGATGGAAGCCAAATGGCACTTTACCTAATGCTAGATAATTGAAGTCCATTACAGAGTTTGTTAATGTTCAGGTCTGCCAGTCAACGTTAGCCTCTAACCCTGGATGACACACTCTCTCTTTCTCTCTAACACACACACACACACGCACGCAAACACACGCACACGCACACACACTCAGTCGCTCACTCACAGACACACAAAAGAGAGGGAGGTGGTGCATATTAAATTCAGGTGTATGCGGCACAGTGGACAGTAATGGCTTTGACTCCCACACCCTGCTCAATGTCAACCACCACAGCGCCACTTTGATCCTCCTTGTGATCGCGCTGGGTCAGAACGATCAATTATTTATTCCCCCATTCCCTTCCGTCCGCTCCTCCTCAAACCCATCGCCATATAGACTTCGATGAGCGGAGTGTCTTTTGTATGTGAAAACAGTTCATCAGTAGCTGTTGCCATATTCCCAGTGTGCATTGAGGGCCTCACACACATCCTCCATGTTCGTTGTCAAGCACATCACAGTGTTTTTGTGTATGCTACTGATTACATTCAAGGAACCCTCTGTCCCTGTTGGTCCAGTCCTCTTCTAATAAGCAGACTTGCTAGCACTGATAGGTCTTTGAGGTCAATTTGAGCTTGGGCACCCACACAGACACTCTTTCTCTCTCTCTCTCTCTCTCTCACACACACACACACACACACACACACACACACACACACTTACTGTATGAAACAAAATGTCAAATTATAATGTATGGTATACAGGGCTTCACTGATGGAAGCATGCATTTTACATGCCCGCAACTACAAAAGCCTAACAGCATTTTCTTTTCTTTTTGTGAGAGAATCATTTGCTTCTCTCTGGAATGATAAAGAGTTTTATAAACGCTGGTTATCTTTCCAAACATTCCAGAGTCTGCAATGTAGCAATCCTAAGCTCTGATGAATGCCCACAGAGTTTCAATGCTCCTAAATTGCCTTCCTGTGCACCATGGGAGGACTGGGGACCTGATTTCAGACAGCATAATTACAATCCCCCTGCACCACCGTGAAACCATAACACTCTAGCCCCAGTAATGACTTTCACTGTAGCACGCTTGCCTCGGCTGATAGAGCCATTGTTTCTGACCGGCGTAATTGGGTTTGAACTGGCATAAAGCAGATATCAGCAATGTGTCCACAAAAATGAAAATACGTTGACCCACGTAGTTTTTCATAATTACGCGGGCAGGGCCAGCAAACAGCTGTGCCACGTATGACCACAGATGTTGGTTCATTAAACATAGATATGCAAAGTGGGCCGATAGAGTGTGATTTCTTTTAGAGAATAATTAACACAGTGAAGGGACTTTTCAATCTGATCCATCAAGTCTATAGTATTCACATGGGCCAGTCGGCTTCATTAAAAAAGTAAAGCAAAAAAGGAAAGAGAGGAAGAAAAAAACAAATGGGATTTGTGCTCAGTGGAATCCAGTGCTGTGAAAGTCCATTAGCGTTTCGCCTAATGAAATTGAAACAGCTTGGTAATCAAATTGGAATCTGTTTGGCAGATATTTAATTTAATGTGCTGGTGAATTCCACCAATTTCAGAGAGCAGGTTTAAAATTGTGCTGTATAAATCAACCAGGCCCTGTCCTCCTTTTCTTTTACTAATGAAGAGAAACCTTTTTCATACGGCAACATTTATATAGCAAACGAGTAACGTTCCCCCACCCAAAGCACTCTGGAACACAGTAAAAAAAAAAAAATCTTTTTAGTGGAATAATCTACCTGGAAAAACATTTCACTTGATTGTTTTTACAGTATACAGCACACATGTATCCACATTTCTGCTAGTTTTATCCAATTGCCTAATTTTTGGTGAGATTTTTTGAGTGTCATTCATATTGACAGAGCTTCTTAAGACATTAAGATGCCATTAAAAACAACAGCAGAAACAAACAACAACTATCAAGACAGAAAGAAAACCATCCAAATTAACAGGAAGCAGCTAAACATACAGTATACTGTAGCAAACAACAACAACAACAACAAAACACAACAAAACAGCGACTACAAACACCAATGCAAACAACACAAATAAACTCTACTGGGCCAGGGACATGGGACAAGTTAACAGAAGGTAAGACAGTGCTAACAACAGGGACAATAGAATGAGTAAATTACTGTGTAGATTACAAATGTTTCTACAAATATCTGCCATAAGTTCCTTGAGAGTAATTTAAGTTGTAGGAAGAGAACAGCTCCTTCTTTTAGCTGGTAGGGATCATGAGATTCAAATTTGAATGACTAACAGATGCCTAGGGCTAGAACAAAGACACAGTAGTAGACCAGAGCTGAAACGAAGTAAGCTCAAATGCCATGACTTCACGGCTGACCTTCCCTTTCACGCACCCCGAAGAGAAGACAAGCCGAGGTTATGTAAAAAAAGAAAAAAGAGCTTGTCACCCAAATGACCCTTCAAGGAACACACACGTGGCGCATACAGCTCTATTATGTGGAGAAAATGGTATTTCACATTTCTGTTTGAAGTGCCTCCCCTTCACACACACACACACACACACCTCCTGGCCTTTATACTACACTTCCTTTCATATTAGGATGGCTAAGAAGCAAATGCCTTCACTGAAGGGGTGAGAAAGAAAAATGTGTTGATGGGGCAAATAACAGGGGAGATGCTCGACATTGACAACAGTGTTCAGTGGAAAAGATGGTCACAGCAGATGACTGCATGCGTTGGCAAGTCCATAAGCAACCATGGAAGACCAGAGCTTAAGCGTGATGCCCCGGTGGTCCTTCAGAGTAATTAACTCCACGGCAGACTCTCTGTCTCCAGTCCTTCGCAAACACAGCCAAGTGGCGCTTGGGCGTGCTAAGCTTTGAACATCAAGAGCCGTGTGTGGACTCGTGCGCTCACAGGCCCCATCTGCTCATCCACCGTTTCAGGCCTCCGAGAAAAAAAAACAAACAAACAAAAAAAAAAAAAAACAACAACATGGGGATGCCACAAACAATGGAGCTCCTCACAGTTCTCAGCTTGATACCAAGAGAGAGAGAGAGATAGAGATAGATAGAGAGATAGAGAGCACAAGAGAAAGAGAGAGGGAGAAATGTCACTCTTTTCCAGGCTCCACAACAACGGTTAAAAAAAGAAACGACTACAAATTCGACACAAAGCGGCTAATCCTTGGCGGCCAGAGAGAGGCAGTGGCTCCGCCGCGCCAGGTGAGTGGTTAAGTCCAGCGGTGCAGCGTAAGGCCGTTTGAAAAATGGGCAGCGTGAGCTCAGAGAGACATCAGAGGCGTCAATGAGGCAGAAAAAGGGCCGAAGGGGGAAAGGGGGAAAAGAGAGAGACGGGAGCCTTTTTTGCTCTGCAGCCGCCTCATTCTCTGTGGACGGACACCATTTTGCTTGCCAAGCGCCAAAGACTGCATTCACAGACTGCTGGCTAGTCTGCTCTGATACATGCTGGACTGTCGGGATAAACGATAAATGCTGTGTGTGTGTGTTCATGCATAGGTGTGTGTGTGTGTGTGTATGTATGTGTATGTGTGTGTGTTGTGTGTGAGTTTGTGAATAGGTGTTTGTATGTGTGTGTGTGTGTGTGTGTGTGTGTGTGTGTGTGTTGGTGGTGTGTGTGTGTTTGTTTGTGTGTGTGTGTGTGTGTGTGTGTGTGTGTGTGGTTGTGCAGGGGAGGTTTGAGAATGAGAGAGCAGTGATCCAGTGTGAAATCCAAGGCAGCATGGGATGGTATTGCACACCTAAAAAAAAAGCATGGAAGCTGCCGGTATTATGGCGCGGAGTGTGAATCACCGCTAGCCTGACAGGAGAGATTACCTCTCACCAAGCGTAAATAGGGATGTGCTGGGCTTGGTTTTTGAACCGCATGAGCACACCGACATGCCAGATTAAAAACCTGTGATCTTTCATTTCAAAGTTTACCGATTATCTATTCACGGACAGTTCCTAAACAAATTGATGGGTATGAGCTGAATCTGCTCCTTCTTGTGTATGTACTTGGATTGTGCCTGACTGCTTAAAATTGTATCTGTTTGGAAATGAGGGTTACTAGCGCAGGTGGCTAGGCTAGTTAGCTCTCAGCAGGTATGCCTCACTCATAGAGGGGGGGATCCAGCCCAGCTATCGCCAGCGGGTCAGTTGGGGCCTATGGTGGGCTGGCCAATGAATACTGATGGAAGCCAGCTGCTGGTTTTCTCTACAACCAACTCCACTATACCACATCCCCTCCTCCATCTCTAATGCACGACCGCCATCCAGTGCATCATTCCATCTGTCCTCACATTAGCACATCAAAATCCCCACGCGCCCATACAAACTGGGACTCCCGACTCTAAGCGGTCCTCAGCGAGAATGGATTACATGCTGCAAAAGCCTACTGTATATATGCATCAAGAAATAAAACTAGTAAGAGAGCGAGTCCAGAAATACTGTAGGGGGTTAAATCAATTTGTATAATGTCTTGACACGGAATAACTGCGAGGATCCTGATAAAAAAAAGAGAGAAAAGCAAATCAAAGAGACTAGCTAGGAGGCTCCGTGAAACACTTGAGATTTGTGTGAAAATCAAAAAGCCCAGAGCTGGACCCCCTGGTGCGAGCTAGCCCAGAACATCTCATAAGAAGTCAGAGTGGAGGCATGAAAACCAAGTTGACCGCCTCGTGGACACTCCACGTAGCATGTGGTCCAGGTCGGCTCTGAGTGCTGGTACCTGATGAAATAGCCAGAAGACAAGCTGAGTAAAGAGGCTCTTTCAAACGGAGAGTATTTGAGCTCTCAAAAGAAAAGAAAGTTTGAAAAAAAAAAAAAAAACGAAGACAATGATGGTTTTGATAATGGAGAAGGACTCTATGTAGGTCGGCTGTCTCCCTGCGTCTCTCCGGAGGATAGAGGAAAAGAGATCCAGCAATCCAGCGTTGTCATTGGGACTGCTCCACTTCCTCTGCGTGCTCGGCACTTCCTGGCATCCCCTGACATCTCTCTCGTCTTACTGGCCCTCCGCCACCTTACAGAAGGATTAGCAGGGCGAGAGCAGCGAGGGCCACAAACACAGAAACACCGACACTTCTGACCAGTGGCGCCATAAAAACATTTGGTAACATCTTTAGTTACAGCACCATGCTGCGAGGAGTTCTGAGTACAAACAGAAACTGTCTTACACAGGTTCAAACACTAGATACTGCCACAACCAAAAGGAGCTCTGCTTATTTATTTAACGGTTAAAAAAAAACAGAAAATATAAAACAAGATTTGTGAGCTGAGAAGATCAAGAGCCATTTTTTTCTGCTAACTTCATATGATCAGCTGTGTGGCCAGTGGAATTGCAGACAATTCTGACACATCTTAGCATATAGTAAATAAGTGGACAAATGTGGCCGCTGTCGGACATTCAGGGCAAGCAGGCGCCCTAAGACACTTGGGACTGACTTATTTGTAGAGCACAAAATAAGACGAAACTGCAAAAGCGCTCGTAGCAATGACATCCATATTCATTAAGGCTATGAGGTCACTCCATTTAAAATAGAGGTGATGTCATGCTATCTCAGGCAAGACACCAGGGAGGACATGAAGAGATAAGTAGTGTGTGTGTGTGTGTGTGTGTGTGTGTGAGCGCGTCTGTGTGTGCGTGTGCATGTGTGCACGTATGCATGTGCTTGTGCAGGTGAGTGTACATGTCTTACTGGATATGTCTCTGTATGTATGACTGACTGTACTTGTGTATGTATGCATATGTAAGTGTGTATGTGTAAGTATGTATGTCCACGTGCATTTATGTATGTGTGTCTTATACTCTGCAAAGACTGTGTGTGTGTGTGTGTGTGTGTGTGTGTGTGTGTGTGTGTGTTGTATATGTCACTCAGACACACAAAGTTATTTCAGGAGACTGTCAATGCCCATGGACTCAAGGAGATCAAAGCCTGCTCACTGCAGCACTGGCTCATTCTCTCTGCATGATCGTCTTTTTTACGCTCAACTGCTTCACTGCCAGGCTTGGTTATCAGAAAGAGCGGAAAAAAAAACCATCCCAAAAAAAACCACAACTATTTCGAAAAAGGATCCTATTTTTTTTTTTTTTATCACAAACAACCGAATGAAATGCTATTCAGGAGACACACCTAAATCCAGAGAGACCTAATTTCCGACTCACAGTCCTTTAAGCAGCCGACATTTTTAAAAGCACAAATGGGGAGGTAGAGGCCATCATTTGAAAAGCAATCTCATCCCACACGGAAGCCTTCGCCAGAGAAGCCAGTGCCGCTCATTTCAGGGCAGGTCTAAAACACAGAGGCAGGCTAAGCTTTTTAAACATAAACACTCGGCCACTGGGGCTTGTAGTGGAAAGACAATAAGGAAATCACCCCATTTCTCTCCCAGCTCATAAGCCTATTCGAGAGGCTGAGAGAAATAGAGAGAGAGGGGAGAGAAGGAGAGAAAGAAAATAATAAATGCACACACGTGTATACTAGGCAGCCATTTATCAAGGAAAACAATTGAGTGAGGTGCAAGCCAAATGCATCTGATTATCTAACTATGCAAATGGCTCCTTTTTAAGCATGGAGCTCTCCAAAGGTCCTGATGTTGAATGGAATTTGAAACACAAAGCCACACTTTCTCCCCACTCTCCATCTCTATCTCTCTCTCTCTCAACACACATCTTCGGTTTTATAAGCCCGAGCATAGGAAATGAGTTAGTTAGCATACTGAATGAGCTACTGAACATACTAAGTGAGTTAATGAGTATACTGAAGGGGCTAGTGAGTATATTCAATGAGTTAGTGAGCATACTGTATGAGTTGGCTAGCATTCCCTTGCAGACGCGCACAGAGACACCCACGGACATTCATTGACCTCAGAGCATGAATGGAAATGGGGGATGGCTGCAGAGGAAGACATGAACAGTGCATGTGCATTAGATAGAGAGAAAGAGAGAGAGTGTTATGTGTGTGTGTAAGTTGTGTATGTGTAATCCTGTGTGCCTATTTGTATGTGTGCGTGCCCACTCTCAGGTGAAGGAGGCAGTTGGCCCTCCTGTAGGGATGAAGGCATCCAGCGTGCAGCCTTAATGAGCCGCCAGCCTCCTCTGCCCTGTAGCCCTTCCGTCAACAGGAGCTCTGATGCGCTCCAAATCCACCGCTGGCTGACTGAAACAGCCCTCACCAGTAAGGCCTCACAGAGTCTACTCCAATGCTTCACATACCTAGCCATTCCATTTCACCAGACTTGACTCGTCCACATGGATTATTATGATGGATTTTTTATTTGATGAAGTAAATAGGGTTTGCAAAGCTGTTGCGAACTGCTCTGACTCGAGTGGAAATTCACTGTAAATGCCATCAGTAGTGCATGATCTATTCACCGAACCAATCAACATCAACCGACATGTTCAACTGGATGGAAAAAAAAATATCACTTGTAGGATTTCAAAGTGATTTCAAAGGGACGGTTTCATATGCATTCATGTGATATGTCCCAAAGCGCTTGCCATCATTTCTGGAGGAGCAGCTGCAATAAGTCCTCTACTTATGTCAATCAGGCCGCAGCTTCATGCAGTGTAGTCAGAAGATGAATGGCTGTCACCTCGGAAGCACCCTACTGATACCGAGGCTCTGCCGTCATGATTCCCAGTCAAAAGATCACCGTGAGCCGTGTCTATCTCCGCGTAGAGAGTGGTGGTGGTGGTGGTGGTGGGGGGTGGGGGACTTTTCGTTTGACAGGGACAAGAATGAGGAGCATGGGGCAGTGAGTGCAGTGTGTCTAAATAAAATATGAGGAGTTAAGTTTAGTGCCACGGCTCCCACTCTCGTTCCCGTCTCATTGCCCCCCCTATGCACCAGCTGGCCTCCCAGGCACAGAGACCTCCATCTCGCTCTCTGTCTCTAATGTCCGTCAAGTCATTAGGTGACTTGAGTCCATGTAGTTATTGATGTTGGGCATGTTCATATCGGTCACCTGAACTTGGTGAGTCATACGATAATGGATGGTCAGTCAGAGTGGCCACCAGTGACCAGTGTGTGTATGTGTGTGTGTGTGTGTGTGTGTGTGTGGGCGGGGGGGTCGACCTTGGGGCATGTCAAAGGCCACGTGTGCACTCCGGGAGAGTCGGGAGTTCATGAGTTTCTCAATTCGATATGTTCCACTGAGGTAAAGGGGTCTGCAACCTTTTATTGGTCGATTCTCCAAACCAATCAGTACACTGTCTCCAGCTTGGCTTTATATAGATATAATCTGGCTTTTTGCGGGAAAGGGGGAAAAAAAACCCAGCTGTGTGGGTGTCAGTCATTGGAAACTTGACAGGAAACAGGGCATTTATTAAATGATAAAAGACAGATATATGAGGCTGGGGTCAACAGTTGGCATGTACTCTGTACAAGTGTGGCACACATACAGACACTGAACTAATTACAAGTATTGTGAAATGGAAGTGCTGATTTTTGTATAGAATCACAGTGTGAGTAGGGTACGAAAGCAAATGTTAACTTAAACGGCCATGTCATGTTATAATAGTGATGGTGATGTAATTGCTATTGCTTCAGAGGGGGCATAGGGACACATGTTCAGTTTAATAAGCAGCTCCCAATTTAAAGGTTTTTGTTGATATTTTGACACTAATTAATTAGCTCAGTGGTTAATTTGTGATCAACATGTGTGATATTGGGCTTGTCAATCTCTTATTCACAATTGTGCTCCTAGGCACCAAGCCCTCCTCGAATCTAATCTGCAGTTAGAGCAACAACACAGCTGTTCACTGACTTCCTTTTAAGTGAAATTTAAAAAGTGTGGCAAATCAGTGAAAACACAAAAGTACTCAGAGACATTTTTTTGTTATGTCTGGGAGACTTTTTCTTTTCATTTGATCTCCTTTGCCTGCTTTTTCCCACTCTCTCTCTCTTCTTCAGTGAGTGAAAAACGAACGAAAGAAACTTCTTGCTGCTTTCGCCAGCAGGTGCCTAATCCTAAATGAATACATTCGCAGGGAGCCAATCTCTCGGTCTACCGCTGATATTGAAAGCAGCAGATAGATTTTTTTTCCCACTTCCAGTAGATTTATTTTCTAATGTTGAAGTTTATCACTTGAGCAACTACAATTCATCATCCTTTCTTGTCGATAATCCGAGACGCAGCCAATTTGCTAAAAGTGCTTCTCTTCTCCGTTATATTTATTTATCTAGCCGTCTCTCTAATGCAACAGAGAGGAAGTAAGCGATGGAGAGAGAGAGAGAGAGAGAGAAAGAGAGAGAGTTGTGGGTGAAGACAGAGAGCTGGTGACAAAGTGACGGTGTTAGTAGGAGTGGAGGTGATAAGGCACGGAGGACCTTGGTGTTCTCGCGCACACTCTCCATCACTTTTTAATGAGCTTGCACTCACACGGGGGGTTACTGCCTTCTGTCAAAATTAGCCCAAGGAGGAGGCGAGATGCAGAATGTGGGCTCTCCTCGGAACACATTAACTAACTGTTTAAAAACACAGAACACCCAGACCTATGGAGAATTCGAATATCAAACTCTCAAACACTACAATTATGCACACTTAATGCATGTAATAAGCACTCAGACATAGCAGAAAAAAAGTGAATTTAGGCAACTGCCTCCTGAATACATAAAACCTCAGCAGTGATGCAAGATCGATCTGTAGAGATTAAAGCTAAGAAGATAGTTTAATAGGCTCCTGCATGTCTCTGTTGATCATGATAGCATCTGTTTAATGTCACCGCACCCGAAAGGCAGCTCAATGATGAATCAGTCAGAGAGGGGTGGGGGTGGAGGGTGCTTTGGTTTGAATTTCTCGTTATTCTCCCTCTCTCATGACATGAAACACATGTCAAGGAAGTTGACTTGGACTTCTGCTGCGGGGCATAGTGTGATTATGCCGCTCTGTTTGTCTAATGCTATCAGCTATTACTTGCCTCTCCTTGCCAGCGCTCCTCTTCTGAAGTGCGAACAACAGTGCAATCATCTCACTCCGTGCCCGTGGGGGCTGTTGCAAGGTGACTGATCGCTCATCCTGCCTCCTCCACCTGATGCTGGAATATCTCCATTGTCATCAGAGCTTGCCAGCACAACACACTGTGAAAGCTCCTCTCTCTTTCTCTGAGAGCTGAAGGCCCCTGCACCAGATACTTTATGCACAGCACTGTGTCCCTCCTCAGTTGTCCAGTCTATTTAAATGTCATGGCCCGATCTGCCGTGAAACGCTGTAAATAAATCATCAGAGGAAAAGCAACTCCACCCGATCCTTTGCCGGCCGCAACTTCTCTTTCACCGCATGGGTGATGCAACAACAATGATATTATAGCCTTATAACAAAGATGATTCCTCAGTTTAAAATGCTTTTCCACACTTTAGGACTATGGCCAAGTGATATTACAGGCTAATGTATTCTTCAAAAAGGGACAATACACTCGCTGCAGAGGGGATAGAATAGATTTAACTCCAGACTGACTCAGAAAAATGGCCACAACAATACATTTGCCAATGATAGTATATACCTTGTGGGACATAGTAGCCTGACAAAATATGAAAAATGTGTCACAATCCACCAATACTGCACAATGGTGTTATCAGACTAGACTATTCTACCCACTGAGTGCATTTCACAAACACAGTTTCATTCCCTTAAAGTAAAATGCAAAACCACTGGGTCCACTGCAATTTAGAACCATCCATCATGACAATCATAATCCTATTCTACCTCATGCATGCCCGGTCTCCAAACTATAAAAATATAACAAAAATGCTCTCTCCCCAAATGGATAGCATGCCCCAAAAGCCCCACGTATGAAACAGGGAGCAAATCTCATATTTGTAACAGGAATGTCAGGGAGATATATTCATGGTGGGCCACGGATGCAATATTTACCTTGCACTCGTTTCATTTCTCCCTCACACCCCACTACATTCGCTTGTCTCAAAATGGGATTTCAATTACCTAGAAACCATACCTTTTTTCCTCCTCCCAACCTCTCTAAATTAAAGTGAGGAAGCTTAAAGCGGGTGATAGGATTCACTGTGCAGCCGCCACAGCGTGAAGATACTGGCCTATTAGCCCTCTAAATAAAACAAAAAAACCTCTAATAGAATGCCACAAGCCTGAGGATTGTGCATATTCCCTGTGCATCTATGACAAACTAAAACTTCACTAACGTGCTCACAGGACTTGCTGTATGGTAGCACAAAAATATTGCAGCAGATATTTGCTATAATGCTATACAACCATCACATATCAGATAAGCATGATCCAAAGATGCAGAGAGGTGTCTCCAGGACAGAGGCCTGAAAGATATTAATTTCCAAAGATAGATGAAAGGATAAGAGAGCATAGAAAGAAGGAAATCGATTATGCTTTCATCTCTTTCGCACCCCTAACCTAATTGCCATTCTAGAAGAGATGTACAACAACGATATGAAAGGCCTGTGAGATGGATACTAACCAGGTTACACTAATGCACAGCTAAGTGAAAGCTGGCTCTACGGTTTTTGAAATGAAACGTCATTGTGTCATAGCATAGTATGGAGTGAGAAAAATGCACTCACTCTTACACACACACACACACACACACACACATGCACACAAACACACGCACACACACAAATACACAGACAAACACACACATGCACACAAACACATGCACACACACACACACAAATACACAGACAAACACACACATGCACACACACATGAACACACACACACACACACACACACACACAAATACACAGACAAACACACACATGCACACAAACACATGCACACACACACACACACACACACACACACACACACACACACACACACACAGACAAACACACACATGCACACAAACACATGCACACACACACACACACACACACACACACACACACACACACACACACAGAGAGAAACAGCTCAACATATTCAGCATTTACAAAAAAACAAAAAACAAAACAAAAAAAAACCCCGCAACCTCAGCTAAAGCTTGGGTGACAGCAGATGCCCGCTGCCTCTGATATGACAATGCTGAGGGGCGAATGGCACTCTGCACTCTCTGTGTCTCTCATGTTAAGGCCTGACTAAGGGAAAGCGGCAGAGGCATGGCTCATCTGGAGTAATTGTCACCTAGAGCAATGCACTCTCTAGTGAGCGACTGCGTGTGAATCATGGATAAGCCAACTGCTCCGGCAACACCCTCCCATCCCCTGATGTGCTCACAGCAACCGGCTGAGCTATATATTTACATAGTCATACACTCACACATACACTCAACGTCCACAACACACCTTGTCCACCCAACCGTAGAGAAAAGCTTTAATCTCAGGGTTTGAATGGGTGTACACCTGAGATGGCAGCACTTTTCTTTTAAAAAAATAAATAAATAATAATAAATAATAAAATAAATCTTCTCCTCTTCCATTCCTTTTGTAGCCTTTCTCTCTTTTTTATTTATTTTGTTCTAGAGAGTGTGTGCAACTCAGCACAATGCTTCATTGGCTCACCTCTAAAACACAGAGAACTCATTAAATGCACTTTCACTGTGTGGCTGCTTTTTCATTGATTCTAGTGGGACCTCAAAATGATTGTTGAAAATCAGGAAGAAGAAAACAAGCGAAGATGAAGAGTCATCCGGAGTTTATGGGTGGAATAAGACAATTATGTGTGCTAACACAAAACTAGCCATGCGTGTGCCAAAGCATCTAATTGTTTTGACATTCAAATCAATCCTGCTACTTAGTTAAAAAGCAAAATAAAGTTGATTAGATGATTATGTAAATGACTAAAAAACAACTCCGAACCTAGATATAGCTAATGGAGAAGACAAATAATTAATGCTAAGCTCTCCGGAATTTCAAAAAAAATAAATGTGAAACCATTTATTCCCCACATATAATGAGCAACTATAATGATTAATTACCCAAACCATCTCCTATGACAACGTTGGATGGGAGCCAAGAGTTGGTTTGTGATAAGACCGAAACAGAACAAGGCTTGGAGCTTAGCAGAAATCAATACCGAATCATCTCGATAAAAGGTCCCCGACATTAATATCCGATGTACTTTGATTCCCCTCCATCATCAACTTCAGTTCAGATGACCAATTTCTTTGCCAATGAAACATTGTTATTGACGCAATCTAATCTGTATCGTCTGAAAGCTCTCTTTTAGGGATCGACTGGCTATTGACGAAACTGATGGTGGGTTTCTCGGTGTCTGTAAACATGGATAAGTCTACTGTGATTCCTCTTTGGCCTGGTGATGATGGTCGCTGGATGCATTTGCCTGGTAGATGTCACGTTTTAAAAGATTCAGCCATGCTTCAAGCATTAATGCCTGAATTCAGTTTAAATGAGAAATACAGCACAACTGTTGATGAAAACAACTGAGATTTTTATTTGACTTTTCAGAAGATGATTTAATTAATCTGACAGAGCTGATACTTGAATTCTGGCAGAAGTATAATACTAAAATAGACATACATAGAGAAGTGGAATATCGAATGTCACACTACCCCCTTCCCCCCAGTCTATCTCCCTCTTGCTGCAGGATTGGTTAAACTAAATAGATACGGATGTCGCGGGTTTCTATTCACAGACCAGATGGCAGCCTAGTGTTAGCACATCATCACACCGCAACAGACTTCTTTAAAAGTCCCAGCTCTGCTGCCGCAATTGTTCAATTTCTTCCAAACAGCCCATTTCCCCCCGCCTATCAGCACTCTCACCTGCACCACCACACAGGACTACGTGCAGTACCTGATAAGAAGTTCATTCTGTTGCCCGTTTGAACAAAAAGAAGTATTTTATTTTCCAGATGCCTTGCTATTAGGATGTGGCAGACTTGCCACATAAAGGTGAAAAATGAATCTAAGAAATGGAGAAGATTTGCGAATGAGGGCAGGCCTGCTGTGTGCAGTGCACTAGCCTTTGGTTTTGCGCACTTCTATTTTTGTTCAGTTACTTTATTTGCAATTCTTTTGTAAGTATAGAGTATGTTCATCAAAGACATACTTCAATTCAGGGTTCAGATCAGGCTTAAGGTTAAGGTCAGTGCTACATTCTTTCATGAGAACAACATTAATTAGTTAATCATGAGCTAATATTATACCTAAAGCCACTGACAATTGCCTCCCCTAACTTTAATCATATGTAGTGAGATATTTCAGTGATTAATTACAATTTTTAACAAGAGACCTCAATCTGAAAGGTCATCCTGATACCATTGAATTTAATCATCACACTGACAATTGCTCCACACACACAAAGTTAGTTAAGTGTTTCAATGAGTCATAGTTCTTTGAGGTTCTATGCTACAACCGCTGACAACCTTGTACACACAGTTACAGACACAGATAATAAATCTAGAGACGAGGCTGTGACTTACGATGTGGAGCATGATGTAGTCTCCCAGTCGCGGGGCGCTGTCGATGCGGACCAGTATCCCGTCTTTGATGGTGGTGCTGAAGCCGACGGCCAGCCGGTCAGTCCGTGTGCTTGGCCTCTCGTTGTTGGGCCACGTGTAGGTGATGAGGCCGCCTCCTTTCCCAAAGATGTATGTAGCCCCCGCTGCAAAGACATAGACAAAAGAGAAGTACGGAACATCAAATAAGGGTGGTGGTGGTCAAGTGGTCAGTTCAGTAGTATTTCATTGTAAGCCGCTCTGGAGTGTCAGATAAATTATGAATAATAATAATAATACTGAATAATAAGCTAAGACAACACTAGGCCCATTAGCCTATTACAAACCCCTAACAAAATCCAAACTCCCAACCCCAAACACACTCCACTGCTCTGCATGGACAAAAGAGATGACCTTGAACCCTTACGATTCTACCGTGGTACTTTAATACATCACCCCACAGAAGATCCTGGGCTCAGTTGGGTTGACCCTGCGTAATACTAAGAGCTTGGCCTGCAGGGCTCCTGCAGCTGAGATCAGGCTTTCACCTCCGCAGTCCTCCACCACAAACACACACGCACACATACGTACACAAGCACACGCACACACACACACACACACACACACACACACACACACACACACACACACACAAACACACACAGACACACACACACACACACACACACACACTCTCTCTCTCCAGGCAAAAGCAGCACCAGGGCCAGAATTGAGTAAAGTCTGGGCAATCCTCATGCATTAAACATGAAACCCACAAGGCCGAGGAACAAAGCGAAATCCAGGCGAAGCGACAGAAGGGGGTGGGGGGAGGAAAAATCGAAGAGCCTTTCGTCAATGTTAATTTGACAAACACATGCAGGAGAAGGTCATCCAAAATTGGGCAGGGGAGGAACCGCAAACCACTGACCATCTCATTAGGCCACCCACCACAAATTATTCAACAATGGTGATGCATACAAAACAAAATATACCTCACTGCACACACACACACACACACACACATACCTCCAAAACAGGTCAGAGGGTGTCAATTTCTCCAGGATACATCTTACTTTATTCAGGTCAGGCCTCAGACACAACTGGATTTACACATCCAGAATGCATCCAAAATGCCCCCCTCTCCAACGCACACACAGACACACACACAAACGCAGTAAACATGATGAAGAGATCAAAGAAAGCCGCTTGACAAATCAATATGATAAGAGCAGGGCGAGCTGCACATGTGTGGCAGGCGACTGCGCTGCGGTACTCGCTGGAGACCCCGCTCTGGGTGTGGAGCCAGATGCAGCCTTTATTACTTCCTCTCCTCTCCCAGGTATATCATTTCATCTCCAACTCATCGGAACATCTGGTTGGCTCCGTAAAAAGCCCATCTGTCCACGCGCTCTGAGAGGCGAGAGACAATATGCTATTGTGGTCTGGGAGACAAGAGCCGGCCCTGGAATCTCAGAATCTTCTTACCTTTCATGATTTTTTTTTTTTTGCCCCCAAGCACTGGACATGAGCGTGTTTTCTTTTTTTTTCCACCCAATATCACCACACCACATCTGCCCCTCGTAAAACTACAAATGAAGTAGCCTTACATCAATGAGGTGCAGTATTGTTGTGGCTGGTGTAAACCTGCATAACTAACTCCCTTTACCATGGCCAGAGCAGCTACCCCTAACAGATGCCTGGCACATCACCGATGCCTACCTCCTGTGCCTTAGCAACCCCCCCCCCCCCCCCATACCACCAAACCACAGCACCTGCATCCTGGCAACCACTCAAGCGTTAACTTCTGCCAGGGATTCCAACGGCCATGCCAACACACAGGCACACACACACACACACACAAAAACACCTGCTTCATTCCTCCAGTCTCGATAGAGAAATCCCAAATTACCTTGCCACAATTCTTTTCTTTAATGAAAAACACCACTTGATGGCATTCATTTTGATACTTCTTTCAACAACCTTGGTACCCTGCCTCGACCTGAAACTCAATGCAGGTTGGAGAATTGTTAAAGACATCTCCCCTGATTCCTCCCCTTCTGCAGATGTTGTTTTTTGTTTCGCCAACCCCCCACCCCGACTCCCCCATTTCACGGCTTGCAGGAACCCACATTCAGCCAGTCCCCCCAGGGAGCCAATTATCCCATTCAGCACATTTGCTGAGCACACGAGGACATCCTTCAGTCACCACATACGTACCCCGGAAAAAAAAAACAATCTCCTAACGTATCCGATTGGCTCTGCAAGGGCACACTCAGTAAATCCCTACGAGTGAGAAACAGGTATTTACTTCATTTAATGAAATAAGAGCTGCCTAAGACTGGGATCCAATCTATGGGAACAAGAGAGAAGAGAGAGAGAAGAGAGAGAGAGAGAGAGAGAGAGAGAGGGAGAGAAGGAAGAAGGGAAGCAAGGCAAGTCATAGCTACCGCAAACAGAAATCAACATCCCCAACATACTACCATGGTGCTAAGTGGTAGGGTTTTTTTTTTTTTTTTTTTTTTCTGGGGGGGGGTCACAATATTGGTAGAGACAGTAAAAAGCAAGGTGGATGGTAATTAAGCACCAAATGGACTGCCTTTAATGGACGCTGAAAGCTTTTGCAGCCAGTGTTTTGCACATGAATTCATTATAGGGACTAAACACGCCACAGTTTGAGGATCTTTAATGGAATTTCCGTCTGGTGCAAAAACTTCATTAAAAAACTCCATTAGGTGAAGCGGCAGATAAACATCCTGAGATGTTTATTATTCAAGACAGCCGGTGAGGTCAACCTCATATATGTATCCTTAAATGTGGAGACGCTCTAAGCATTGAGGAACGGCATATATATATATTAGATATTTGTTTTGAACTAACACTATGCCCTTCGGAAATACATTATAGTATGCCAGTCAATCAGTGGCCTTTTACAGCCCTTGTGTCTATATGTCAGTACTGTTTATAAGCTTGTATTCGGCTATGCATTGATTACACCTATCTTTTCATTATATTATGCTATTTCGTCCTGCTCCCCACACCAAATTAGTTTTCTTAATTCTGTTTATTTCCCATAAATATGGAATATAAAGAAGGGTGAGAACAGTGCATCTTTTAAATAAACATGAAAACATATGCATGACTACCACAGCCCATGCCTTTCACCTAAATGAGAGCAAGGCTGCAGTATGTGAGGAAAGGCAACCCCCCCCCCCTCTCTCCCCCCCTGAGTCTCAAATATGCTGAAGCGCCCTGGGGGGAGGTAAAAGAGTTGAGAAACTTGCTCTCATCTGAGCCTGAGCGAGAGAAAAGTCCTGTAACAGGCGGAGAAGCCTTCCTCATTTCAAGGAAAGAACTCCTCCATCTGCTCCTCACAGGAAGAATGTGTCTTGGCACAACAACATAATACAAGAAGAAACAGGTGGAAAAAACATGTTGCCAGATCATCTTGAGTTGCATATCAATGTCGGTGCTATTGGGACAGAGCAAGGCTGACATGCACCAGGCTGGCGTTTCTGTCTTTATTAAACATCCTCAATTCTAAAGATATTAATCCTGTCAAGACTGACAAGGACAGCTGCAGTGATGTACAACACTGGACCTCTGTATTAATAAAACTGTCTTCAATCTGCCATGTGAATGTTAAGATGAGAGCTTTAAGTATCAAAGCAAAAATAAGGTTGTTATCAAATGGTACATCAGAATCAGATAACCCAAAGACTTCTTCTTTTGCATAGTAAAGCTAGCAAAGGACAAAGCTTTGGAATTCTCCAATAAGTAAACATATGATGCAATGATATCAGTACCAAGAACTTGGCTATAGCACAGACAGACTAAACAAGCCCAGAAAGAACAAACAGTTTTGTCTCCTTCTTCCAAAAGAGAGAAAACAACACACAGCACCAATCAGTGCCATCAGGTCTCCCCACCGTCAGGTGATCTAATGGTTCTCCTGTGGAAGGCCTGTTAGCCAGCACACATACCGGGAGCTGTGTGTGTCCATGGCCAGAACAGATGTGAACAGTCTAGGCCAGCAGCCGAGAGACAGACTGGAACGCGACTGTTGCTAAAATACAGCACAGTTTCCCATAGCAACCCCCACACACATACTGTAGAGTCACTTCAACACCAACGTCTCTGTTGTTGTAGTTGGGAGAGAGATCTTATCACACACAAGTTTCCAAGCAAACACACAACTCCATGTGTATGCTCTCTACTCATACCGTGCTGTGCATGTGTGTGTGTGTGTTTGTGAGAGAAAGTGTGTGTATGTTTTCTCTGTGTATGTGTGTTTGTGAGAGAAAGTGTGTGTATGTTTTCTGTGTGTGTGTGTGTGTGTGTGTGTGTGTGTGTGTGTGTGTCTGTGTGTGTCTGTGTGTGTATGCATGTGTGTGTGTGTGTGTGTGTGTGTGTGTGTGTGTGTGTAATAGGTAGTGTGTGTGTGTGTGCTTTTATCTGGTGGAGTGTTATCTCCTGGGCTTTCAGCATGGCTGCAGCTCAGAGGGATTGAAAGCAGGACAAACACGTTTGATGTGGTCCAGCGCGCCGCAGTGCTGAGCCATGACTGAGAAGGCAGAAATCCGACAGAATATTCCGGAAGAGCACAACAAGGAGGAGAGGAGGAGGAGTAGGATGAGGAAACAACACCATCACTGTTCTCCATCATAGTTAATACAACGCTCCATGCATCAGTAGGCATGTTTCCTGTGTTATGTTATTAGAACCACAGATCCTTTCCCCCCAATTCCCACCAGTGGCTTCAAAAGATAACACGTGCTAATGTCAAAACTCAGTGGACTTGGCTTTGATTTAATCTTTGCGATACATCTTTGTTTCACACCTCAAGTAATTTTATAAAAAATAAATATTTGCTGCTAATGTACGTTTCCCTGGAGGAAGACCAGAGAGGCGAGACTTGATTGAACGCCTTCCCTTATGACCAACGGTTCCGAGTCCGGAGCAGGAGAAATAGGCCCAATTACCGAGAGCATTGTTGTAGTCTACCGAGAGCACAGTCTTTCGTTTCATTAGTCATTTGCGCCACGCGGCAGCCCCGGAATGATTGATGGTGCCTAATGTAATGTGACGAATGGCTTTGGGCAAAATAATATAAACTTTGCTTATGATTTCCATAGTCAGTTATTTCCCTGCTCGTGTGATAATAGAAACTCTGGGGAGGTGGGAGGGGGATGGAGGTTGTAATTGTTACGGCGGAGGATGTCTCAGTAATGGTGCTTTTAGAGGTAATAGTGCTAGTGCAAAACATCAGCTGGAGTAATGGACGAGGTTAAAACACAACACGCACGCACGCACGCACGCACTGGCTCGTATAATTTTATATCTGAAACTTTCAGACTTGGACAATTTCTCGGAGCGTGCCGTCGTGTCTGGGGGTAAACCTTGGGAGGGAACAGCTTGATCCACCATCTGCCCGGCCTGGTGGTTGAGGGCACGGGGTAAGTGGAGGGATGAGAGCGTGACGTGCGGCGGGTGAGCGCGAGAGAGAGAGAGAGAGAGAGAGAGAGAGACATAGAAAGAGAGAGAGAGAGACAAACAGAGAGAGAGAGAGAGGGAGAGAGAGAGAGAGAGACAGGAGAAGCCAGTTAGCTTTACGGTGCCGTTTGGGAAAAGAAATAAAAATGTCTGAGATGATCCTACTACTTCTGCTTTGAGGACAATGTGGCATCTTGCCTGTCTGCCACCATGCCACCTGAAGGTGAGCCCAAAGACTCTGGAGCCCATAAAAGCCTCCTAGCAACACACACACACACAAGCACACACACACACACACGCACGCGCACGCACGCATGCACGCACGCACGCACGCACGCACACATGCACGCATACCCGCATACCAATCTATAACCGCGCAAGCTTTACAAACGCCAATCCTTTGTCCTCCACATGCTTTTTTTCCCCAGGAGTAGCTTTGACACTTTCTTTGTTGTTACTGGATGGAATGAAAGCTCTCTGCACTTTTTCTCTCCCCCATTTTCTTCGCTCCTCTTTTTTCTGCTCAAGTTGTCAGCCGCTATGCTCTCTGGGATCTCCGTGATGGCGGAGGTGTGCTGGAGAGAGCCTGTGAATGTATGCAGCGCCGAGCCTTCACTCCAGGCAGTCAAGACTCTCAGGGAAGTTGGGAGGTTTCAAAAACCCCCCGAATGAAATAGAGAACAAGGAGGGGGAGGGAGGGAGGTGAAGAGAGGAAGTGAGAAAGTGAGAGAGTGAGACAGTAAGTGAGAGAGGGAGAGAGAGAGAGAGAGAGAGAAATGAACAAGGGGGGGTCCATCCACACGAGAAGGCCAATTTCAAGAGACTAGCCCCAACACTCCCACAGTTTGGGAGCTGATGACAAGAGCCCATCCACACCTACAGACACAAATGCACCATGCCACGACTGGACTCACAGCACTAGGTAGCCAGGCATGGTGGGGAGATGGAGGGGGCAGAAAAAGAAAAACATAACAAAGAATAAACCGATACAAAGATGGCTGCAAGTGTGGCTTCATTCATAATTCAGTCATCCCAGGAGGATGGTGCAGTCTGTTTGCCATTCCAGAGCTACAGTATACAGCCCAGCACAGTAGAGCACAGCTCATATTCTACACAGACAAGACAAAATACAGAGAGAATTTAATATAGAGAAGCAAATAAGAATGAGGAAAAATAGAACACACACAATGGCTTCATCAGCCTTTACAAGAGATCAAAGTAAAGGTTCTTCAGTTAGGAGATGGTAAATACATGCTCATTAAATCATGTTTGACCCGTCTTCAACAACACTTAAAATATGCAATATGCCTGACAATGACGCTGAAAGACTTCATTGGTTGTTACAGGCTTATCCTTTGGAGACATATCAAGAGTAATATGTCTGGAATCTGATTATGTCAAAAGTTATATATTATGAATCGTAAGATAGATAGAAGATACTCTGACTATTAATGAGACAAATATATGTGTGAAATAAACCACAAATAAATGTTTTGCCTTGATCACATCACAGAAAAGGGTGTCATTAAACACTAAGAAACATCTGAATTGATAAAAACATCAACATCACTGTTAAATTAGGGTTCCAAATCATGAAAATGTGAGGGGTAGACTCAAGTCTGTTCTAAAACTGTGGGCACGTCTGCTGACTGTGCTGAAGTCCTGCCTCAACTGTACCACATCGCTCCAGACTGTGCTGAAGTCCTGCCTCAACTGTCCTACCACATCACTCCAGACTGTGCTGAAGTCCTGCCTCAACTGTCCTACCACATCACTCCAGACTGTGCTGAAGTCATGCATCAACTGTCCTACCACATCACTCCAGACTGTGCTGAAGTCCTGCCTCAACTGTCCTACCACATCACTCCAGACTGTGCTGAAGTCATGCCTCAACTGTCCTACCACATCGCTCCAGCCATCCTGTAAAACTGCTCATTCTAATTAGCACTACTCTTCAGCCAGATAGATGAGCTCATTAGGGAACACCTGTGTTAAGTGCACAAAATGCATCTTGTGCTAATCTACTCCAGAAAGCAGATTTTTCACAATGCTTGTCGTTTTCTCCCCTGTCCAAGGTTCTTCCAAACAAATCTCCAATGTTGGTAGACATGATCTGTGAAATTCTGGCATCCAGGGAGGATACAGCTTGGATATTAAGGCATGATGGATATCAAGGCACTATGCACTAAACCAGCTGATCCTCTTTAGCTCAACTCTTCAGCCACTAAATCAGCTACTGTAATTAGGGATATTACCTGAGTGCACAGACAGACAAAATACATGGCACTTTACCAAAAATAAGTTGCAACAATTATCCGTGTCAAAGTGATGGGACTGTCTGACACTGTGCTCCAACCACAGATTACTTCTTTCTCTTGGTGCCAGCCAGACAGCCCACTCGGTTTCAGCAGCCCGTCATAAATCCATAAACCCACATTAGGACCATCTACGACGGCCAGGCGCGAGAAGAGGACAAATTGCTGACAGCTGGTCGGCATGGCAACGCGCCGTCAAGGCAACTGTGGAAGGTGCCCTCGGGATACGATCCTGGAGAACTTGGCCCACAGCACTCGCTGTCTTCCTCTCACTCCCGGGCTGACCAGAGCGGAAGAGGTCAGCCCTACGGGGGGGGGGGGGTTATTTTTTCACTTACTCCGGGGGGGAGTGAGTGGGCGTCACAGTGAGGTGGAGGTGAAGCGGTGACACTGAGAAATCTCTCACCTTTGCTGTCCTTTAGAATGCTGGCCTTCTGACCTCAGCTGCTGTTGCTGTCTTTGGCATGTCTCTATGGCTTAACACCAGTGTTTCCCATACATTTACTTGTTTGTGGCGGCCCACCACAATATCAACATTGACCACCACACAATGATTTTCAAGGTTGTACTAAATTGTGCTTAAATCTGGTTAGCACCATAACCAGCTGTGCTAATTCGTTTAACTGTTGCATTCAAGTTAATTCTGCAAAACAACCACCACAAATGGAATTCTATTCTGTGGGAAACACTGAACACATACTGCAGCAACGCCATGCCATCAAGACACTCAAGTTCACCATTGACAGTGACATACGGTGACGGTGATGGTGACATACTCAAATTCTATTCCTTGACTTGCATTTTCAGAAACCTCGTCTTACTTGGTAATCATGAGACCCTTTAATGGTGACCTCCATTCATATTCCACACCCACAAATTGAGGATTAGCTCAGGCAGGCCACAGATTCAACAATCTCAACCAAGTGATGGCTCAGATGATCCCCTGCCACACCTTTTATAATTAGCTACGTCTGCTTGGGCCACCTTATATGACGTCACCCAACCTATTCATGCTGCTTCCCCTGCAAGCCATTTTGCAACCCATCTCCACCCCAACTCCTCCTTTCATCATTCATTAACCAATGTGATGTTGTCATTGATATTGATGCCTGTTCTGTATCCTATGGTGGAAGGGGTTGGGGTGGGGTGGGGGGGGCTGTGGGTTGCTGCTGCTCCCAATGCCTTTGGCTTCCCATATACTGCCTGCACATAGAAGAGCAGAGAGGTCCCAGAACAGAACCATACGGCCAAAGACTCATTACAAATTGAGATAAAGACTTTCTTTCAACTAAAGTGCTCCTGACTGATCTACCGTACGAAAAGTCTGTAGGGGGGACTGGACATCCAACACTTAAGACATCATAGGGTTGTGCACAAACAAACAGCAATTGCCCCTCCAAACCAACCACACTCTGGCAGGCTCCATCAGACATGATTACACGACCCACGTGACGTGCCCTCCGCCTCCCACAGCCTTGGAGGAGGCCAGCATGAGGTCAGCGCCAGCCATCTTTTGATGCGTCTCAACCGGGCAGCTGCTGTGATCAATGGCTGAGCCTCTCTGCTCCGTGGGGTCCTCATTCAGACTCACCCACAGGGACCCCCCACTCACCTACTCCCCTACTCACAGTGGCCTCTAGTCCAACCAGCTCTATTTATCCCCCACACTTGCCCCCCCCCCCCATGATGAATACCCCATACTTGCCCCCCCCCCCCCCAGGCCCCACAAAGTCAAAGCAGTTCCATTAGCACTGATCTGCCCAGTATGGGGGCCCAGCGGTGCTCCCACTTTAGCAGTGTTCACCTGGAGCAACCGTGATTTATGGCACTAATATTGCCTCTGAATAAACAAGCGAAGGACTCCGGTCAGCACACAGGTCACAGGAACACACACACACACACACACACACACACACACACACACACACACACACACACATTCAAGATGTACATGGATGCACACAAGTTGACACACTGTGAGAGCATGCACACAAACACACACATGCAAATAAAAGACCTACGAGGCAACAATACACTCGTTATTATGGAAAATAATGGGACACTTGTGATGGCTTCCTCTAATTTGACAAAAGCAACAATGGATGCAATGCCCGTGAAAAGCAAGCCTCTTCCTACTGCAGCATCTGAGCGCCACAAAGCCCACATGTCATTGTTATGCTCCGAATCTGCCAAGGACACTGAGCTTAACACAAAATAATATAGAAAAATACACATTTAAGCCGCAGAGACAACCCCCCCCCCAAAAAAAAAATAGCGAGAGAGATAGAGAAAGAGAGAGAGAGAGGGATTTATCTCCTCTTCAAGTGCCATTGAGCCAAGCCACCGAGGTCAGCCTGTTATCTGCTTCCAATCCTTATCGGGGAAAAATAAACGCTTAACGAGGCCGCTGCCGTGGCCTTCGGAGAGGACGAACGGCAGCCCTCTGAAAGTGTACGAGTGGAGCGGCCGATCGATTGAAGAGTTCCTCGGGATGACTTTAATTAACCGAAACCGTAAAAGAAAGCGTGTGTTATGAATTGATAAGGGGGAGGATAAGGACCGGGGCCTTTAAGGGGGAACTGAATAGCATGAGTGGCATGGCTGAGCATGAGTGGCAGCTACAGATCACCAATGACAAGGCCTTTTCATCAAGGGAGAGTTGACCACTTCTTCCAATTTCTTAAGGTCACTTAACCCCAAATATATAAACTCCTGTTCACTATACTCCCTGCTAGTTCCACTTTATTGTGTGATTATTGACCTTATGATAGACTGTCTACAGGTGAGGCTGTGTGTGTGTGTGTGTGTGTGTGTGTGTGTGTGTGTGTGTGTGTGTGTGTGTGTCGGTACCTGTTGGGCCAGGTATCGCTCTCTCTCTGCTCTGCTCTTTGTCATGTCCACGAAAGCCCAGTCTGCTGAAGCCCTCTCTCTTTTTTTGTGCCAGCTCCTTTTGAAGACGTACTTAGTCTAACTGATGAGAAATTTAAAGCAGGCTACTGAGGCTTTCAGCAGCTCATGAAAGGCTAAAGAAATTCGCCATTTTCACTGAGTAAAATAGATGGAGGGTCTGTGGGATTGGAAGAAGTCGAGCCAAAGGAAAAGCCTTCGCATATCGCAGGCAGCAATTCCTCACTTCCTCAGCCCATTCACTTTCAGGCCATTCAACCCATTGCCTACCTGACACACATGGAAATGTGCTCAGAGGCAAAACACATACATAAATGAATAACTGAATAAATGAAAAAATAATAATAATAATAAAATATGCCAGATACTGTATATATCAGCAAGCCGCATTCTCATAGCAGCTCACTTACAGTAATACATTCATTCAAAGGCGCACAGGCCTATTTTTCTAACGCAGACGTTTCACATTCTACTGGGAATCAATATCTTCCTCCCCTTCCTCTCTCTTCTCTTCCAACAGGACCCTGTACACAAAACATGTCACCAAAAAAAATGACAAGCTGGTGAAGACAAGGTGAACTTGTCATTATGAAGTCTAGACGCGGGCTGTCTCATCTTGATACGTCAAATCCATCAGCGGATGCCAAGACACGACAGGTGGGCGACAGTCCCATTAGAATGTGCCTTTTAGATTGAGACGTGAGCATGACAAATGTCTCTTTTTTTTGTTTAATAGGAGTGCGCAGCCTGATACAAGCTTTATTTGGTATCAGAGGTGAGGAAAACCACACCTGGTCTTAGCTTGAGCATTTTATCATGATAATAATCACCCTGTGTGCTGTGTACAGCAGTTTGCTAACTGACCTGTGTCAGGGTTCAGAAAGGGAGGGATTTTGTAATTAGCCTGTTCTGTCTATCTCCACAAGCTTTTTCCCCCTCTTTTGTCACAACACCCACTCTTTGCAGGCGACATCAGTACACAAAGGGAGCAAAAAACAAACAAACAAATTAGCCAAAAATAAAAAAAACAGCAAGTCGGCTCATCATCGCTAATGTGACAACAAAGTTGACCGCCAGCGAGTCGGTATTTGAATTGAGCGTCTTATCATAATGGCAAGTTGTGGCGGCCTCATCTTTTCCATTCTTTGTTTTTGTCACTGTTCCTCTTGTTTTTTTTGCTCTGTGCATGAGCCCACATGATGTGAACAGAGCATACGAGGCACAGCAGGGGAAGGGAAGCGCATGACAGCTCAGGGTGTCCTGCAGCACAAACTGAGGACTGATTGACAGCATGATGGATCGCTTAAACAACGCCTCAGATAGTTAGGAGCAGACAAAACAACAGAAACATGCACCCAAACACACAAGCTCACAAGCACACACACACACACACACACACACACACAGACACATTTTACGGACAAATAGATAGACAGATATACAGATAGATAGATAGATAGATAGATAGATACATGTAGATAGATAGATAGATAGATAGATAGATAGATAGATACTGTAGATACATGTAGATAGATATACAGATAGATAGATAGATAGATAGATAGATATATAGATAGATAGATAGATAGATAGATACATGTAGATAGATAGATAGATAGATATATAGATAGATAGATACATGTAGATAGATAGATAGATAGATAGATAGATATATAGATAGATAGATAGATAGATAGATATATAGATAGATACATGTAGATAGATAGATAGATAGATATATAGATAGATAGATAGATAGTGTAGTGAAGAGAGGGCATAAGGGAGGGCTGTAGGAGGAGACATGGCTCATTGGCTCATTTGCTCATCTGAGCAGAGGTGCGAGTCAGGAGAGCACAACGTGAAACACCGAAACACATCAAGGTGTTTCAAGGGGAACATTTTGCTCTGTCACAATTTACATTACCTTGATCAATTTGAGCTCTTCCCCCTCATCTTTCACAACCCCCCCCCCACCACCCCCACACCGCCGCATCAGGCCTCAGCTCCACTCACCACTTCAAATACACTCATATGTGCATGGCAATAAAAGCACCTCTCAAGACCAAAGAGAGTGCTGGATGTTGGTGAAGCTCTTACCACATCATCCATTTATTTCCTTTAATTCCGTGTCAAGAGATGGTTTCTTTCTCTTTCTTGGAGCTATCTCTTGTGCAGCATTTGCCAGGCCTTGGCTCCTTATTTCAAGTACAAAGGCAAAGCCCTGATGCAACTCGGTGACTGCAAACCTGATAAATACCAATGCAGGCTGAGGACAGAACGAGACAGGGCTTTATATATATATATGTGTGTGTGTGTGTGTGTGGGTGTGGGAGAGAGGGAAGGGAGGTAAGACAGGGACAAGCGTCGGAGAGAGTATGTGTGTATGATGTATGTGTGTGTGTGTGTGTGTGTGTGTGTGTGTGTGTGTGTGGGAGACAGAGAGAAAAAAGCAGACAGTGAGAAAGAGATAGAGGAAAAGAGTGATGGAATGGAGGAGGAAGTGAGGGAGTGAAGGAGGAGAGGTGCAGAGGACAGGAAAGTGACTGGAAGCGATAGAGGGAGGGAGGACAGACTAAACTGATGCAGCTGCGTTGCTTCCACGTCTCCATCTACAAGGCTTGGCCTGGCCATGCTTTTAGAAGGTAGACCCTCAGCAAATATTTACATTGGGAGTCATTATGGCTGCACGGCCCAGTGAGTTGATTGGCTCCAGGAGCGGAGGGAGAGCATTATGGGGAAATGGAGAGGTAGTGGTCCATGGCTCTGGAGCTACACCACTATAATTAGGAGACAAAATAAAACATTAATGTGTTTTACTGCTTTCCCTCGCCTGCCAGACAATGGCTGCATTGCCATTAACACTAGTAGTCACATTGCCAACATCACGCCCAACCCTGGAACATAATCTAGACTGAGCGTTCTGAAGCAAATCTGTATTCATGCCAAAAATAGCACTGATACATAAATTAGGCAACTGATTTGTAGGTGACTGTTGCAAGTGTTTGCAAGTGCCTGATCCAGTCACTAAAATGATTTCAGCTAAATAATGAATGACTATACACTAAGTGATATACAACTACTTTACTGTTTATTAATTATGGTATTAATTAGCATTCTACAATAGCATCAGTAGCCTCTGTGAAAGGTGTATGCCTTCTCCTTTAGACTCAGCACATAGACCACAGCACAGCAAGTATCATTACTTCGCTGTTTGGTGGCATGCATTTAATTATGCAATATCTGCACATTCAGGTTTGGCTAGAAGGTATTCAATTATTTTACAGGGGGGATAAGGGGGGGGGGGCACCTAACCGATGCTGCTCTTTTCTTGTAACCAAACAGTTTAATCTTATCGCTCTTAATATTAATCGACGCGTTTCAAACGTAGCCTCTGTGTTAATTAAAACGCCCATATTAAATTTCACTCCGGTACAACCATGCAATTAACCTATTCTAGAGACGAGCTGCCGGTGGGGGTTAGCTAACCCGCTTTGCACAAATTAAGTCAAATTAGATGCCTTGTTCTCTTGTGGTGAAATGAAGCGCTCGCGCCACAGCCTGTCGCCATGGCCTGACATAGCAGGTTCAGATAATAGCGCGCCCGCCCTGCACCGAACGGCCCACAGTGTCGGACTTTTTACTCTCCCGTTAGCGACGGCTCTGAGGTGGTGAAGAGGACATTGTTTTTCGCATAACGAAAGGTGATTGACAGGCGGTGGAATTAAAGAGGAGCGGTAGCAAACACAATAAAACAAGGCGCACAGAGTAGGGTGGAGGGAGAGGCTGGGCTGCGGTGGTTGGCTGTAAAATGAACTTGTCTTGATCGCGAGTGATCTTCCTACGCTCGGATTCAATTCTGCTCCCTGTTTACCGCGTCAGTGTGTCAAACGTCATCGGGAGACAGGTGGGTTGGCGAGCTTTTTGAGTCGATGCAAGGAGAAGGGGGGGGTCACGAGGAGAGGACGCAGAAAATAGAGACTGAACTCAAAGCGTCTGGAAAAGAACAAGAGATCTGCTTTGCATATACCGATAGAGAAAGATAAAGAACCAATGAGAGAAAGAAAGAGAGGAAGTGTGAGGCAGAGAGTATAGAGATGAGACACATTTTCTGTCCTCATCACCTAAATCTGTTCTCCAAATCTTCAAAACAACAAGCAAGGAACAACAACAAAAAAACAACGCTCCCTGTGTGAATTTTCATGAAGAACAGGCCCGCTCATCCAGAACACATCTAACTCATATTTCTTATGCGAGGTGAGGCATAAATAGATCATTTTGGCTCCTCCGATAAATCAATAAAACATTAAGGCTGGTGCCAACACTGTTCCCATGAGAGCACAACAAGATGAGGGAGAGGAGGGGTGGAGGGATTAGCATCACTGCTCATATAACACAGGAGCCGTTTCAATAAACTACTTCTATTCAGCATCACAATGCGAGAACACAGGGGGTGGGAGCAAGACGAGTGCTCAGGGAAGGACGGTGATACATGGATACATGGATAAAAACTTGCGTGCCGATTTTAAGAAAATGTGTGGCAGTTCACGCTACTGTAGATAAGGTCCCTAAAGAACCATTTAGTCTTCAAGAGGAGAAGGCTTAGAGGGGGCTTAAAGAGCTGCACTGCTCTCTTACAAAAAAGAATTTAAAGAAATAGTCAGACAGGCATTTCTACACTTTTAAATTTGGGGGATTACAGGAAGCTATTTTGGAGAGGCTCCCAGTCTCGCTTTGCTTGATCGTCATGCATCCTCATGATGATGTTTGGGGCAAAAAGAAACAGAGCTGTGATGGTGTGTGTGTGTGTGTGTGTGTGTGTGTGTGTGTGTGCATTGCAGTGGTGTTTGAGCTGGCTGCTGAACACTCACATTCGTGACATGGCTCTTGACCACTCACACACTTGACTGGGTCACATGTGTTAGCGCAGCCCCCACCATGGGGGAGGCTTACCTTGGGGGAGGCTTACCTTGTCCAGGGGCCTTCGATGCACAACAACCCCCCCCCCCCCCCCCCCACACACACACATACACACACACAAAGCAAACATAAGCTGGACAGCCCGTAATGAACATGTCAGCTAAGCTCACCCTGGTTCCCAAGTCCACCAGCTCCCTGGAATCTGAATTAAAGGATCTGAACCCTTCCTTCTAAAAATAAATAAAATAAATAAATGTTAAACCATCCCCTGTTTCTCTCCCTCTCCCCTCTCCATTCTGCCTACTTCTGGAGCCCAGGGGTGCTTTTTGCCTCCATTAAGAGATGTTAATTCTCTTTGATGATAGACATCTAACATATGCAACCCCCCACTCCCCCAGCACTCTGCCCCCACCATCATCCTCACACTTCTGCCCCCCCCCCCCCACGCATTCCCCAATCCCAGCACTACCACCTCTACCCCACACTCCCACACAGACTGAACAAGGGGGAGACGTCAAATTGTCTATGAGTGATGTACAGACAAGTTAAGGACGTGGCCCCTCAAGCTATGAAAGCTATTATTCCGACACACCTGAGAGAGACAGGGACAAAGAGAGAGAGAGAGAGAGAGAGAGAGAGAGAGAGAGAGATGGGACAAGTGGATGGTGGAGGGCCTTGGCGCTTGATTCCCATGCTAAGTTTCCTTCTCTCTCTCTCTCTCTCTCTCTCTCTACCTGCTCCCTATTCCAAATGCAAATGA
>NW_027468859.1:21097346-21122346 GCF_046254945.1 Alosa pseudoharengus | reverse complement strand
GCTAACTGCATGTGACCAGAAGTAGGCCGCTGCAATTGTAGTAATGATTGTCTGTAATTGCGACATTACACAACATTAATTGGGCCTTTATGTTTCCGCATTAGCATTCCGAGGGAGGAAAGAGAGAGGGAGACCAAGTTCAGTGCGACGTGTTGGTTAAGTGAGATAAAAGCTGGCTTCTTGCTAATGCTGCCAAGAACAGTGAAAACACACAGACACTTCTTTTTGACAGACACAGCCCCCGCCACTACTATCAGCATCCGTCCAAAGGGAGAGAATTTGCAACAGAAAGCCCTCTGTGTGTCTGTGTGTGTTCATTATCATTATTCTTCCCTATAACAAGCCCCATTGGACAGTCAGGCAATAGTGGACTACATCTCCAGAGCAAGGCAGTACAGGTCTGTAAATCAACTGTGCGGCACCACGGTAGGGGTCACCACGTAAGCAAAGCCGCGCTGGCTTGTTGAGCATGTGCCATTTTCCAAATGTATACACATGAGAGAGAAACGAGTCAGACATGCCAGACCTGGTCGCTGTTTGTCAGCGCAGGTAACGATGGTATCGTGTTTTTTTTTGTTGTTGTTGTTGTTGTTGTCGGCACTTCAACCCCTCTTAGCAGTCTTGCTTGTATGCTTGCTGTGGGACTACTTCAACTCCCAGCTCAATATCCTCTCAGTACATCTCGGCAAGCCCATTAGGTGCTTCAGCTTGCTCCGAGTCCCTGGAAAAGCATTACCGGCCAGTCAGAAACCAGAAAGCACACTTTCTTTCTTTAAAGCATAACACGGAGCAAACTCAGCACAGCCACAGCAGAAATAATTAAGATAATCAAAAACAACATATTTCTGCAACAGCCAGCAGAGGAGGGAAAAAACAGAATACATACAGAGCAACTTCAAGCTCTGAGGCATTTGCAGCGAAATGCCTAATGTCAACATAATTCTCTTCTCTTGGTTTACATATCAGTGACATCAGAGAGGTTCAAACCAGAGATCAAGCCAAGTTGAGATCCAATTATGTGCATAGACCAGCGTCTGGAACGCTAGGCCTTTATCTCCGATGACACATGAAACTCATCGTAGTTTTCACACACAGAGCTGTGGGGACCATTTTGCTTGGCCATTTCTCTTGTGTGGTCTCCCGCCCACAGCAGCTCTTCAAATGTCTGGAGAGAGGAGAGAGTCACGCGGGGGGGGGGGGGGGGGGGTGGGTTGAGGAGGACACCTACACGCACGTCTCGGCTGATTCTCAAGCAGCCTCTCCAAAGCTCCTTCAGCAACACTGGCCACCGCCACATTACCATTAGTGCTGGCTCACAAACGTAGGGAAATAGATGAAAAAGGAGGATAAAAAAAAAATTATGTCCATCGACTTAATGAAAATGAATTCTTTTGCCAGGCACTGTGAGCCGTGAGTGCATATCTTTCCCTTAATGCACGAATGATTGGGTGCAAGTGTGTGTGTGTGTGTGTGTGTGTGTGTGTGTGTGTGTGTGTGTGTGTGTGCGTGTGCGTGTGCGTGTGTGTGTGTGTGTCTGAGGGGAAGTGCAGAAGCAGCTCCTGTCATGTCTTGCCATTACGGGCTCTGTGGATGAGATGGATCAGTGAGAGCTTAGTCTCATCAGCCTCGTGGCCTCTGGGGCGAACGGCTCAACCAGGGGGGAGGAAGAAGAAAAGGAGCAGGGTCGCATGGCTGGACACTCCTCATCCCTCACTGACACTGGCCACGGGAGACGGAGACTAACCCACACTGAGAGCAGAGGAAGAGGAAGTGGAAGTGTTTAACATAAAAAAACAGGGTTGGGCAGACAGGAGAGACGCCCGACAGTCAGAGGGAGCTCTGTCCTTGATCTTAGTTAGTCTCATGAAGTGTACGACTCGTAAAGACAGTTTTCAGTGGGTCTTGCAAAAGAATGAAAAAAGTCTCTAGACCTAGAATATTAATCATTCTACAGGAACTGTTAAAAGTTTGGTGCACTATATTTTATATTTGCTTAAGATATTTGAATCTTTATCATGGCCTTTTAACCATGCTTTTAAATTTGACCTCATAGGCAATCCTCAGGGCCAGATGTACTAATGCTTTTGCACCCACTTCAGGCGTATTTGTTTCGCAACGTGCGGGTAAAATCATTGCAAGGTATGTACAAACAGGCCGCAATAATGTAAAAGCGCAAACTGCCTGTCGAGGGAGCTGAAAGTGGCAGATTGCGTTTTTAATGTCATGCATATGCATTCATGGGAGGATCCAGGGGAAAGTGGGAGTTTAGCGTAAAAAGATGGGAGGGGAAGAGTAAAGAGCGCCTAATTATGTATTCTGCGGTATGTACAAAGACTGCTCCTGAAAGCGCACGTCTATTCTGCGCCTAAATACTTCTGCCTTGTAAAAGCAGGTGTTAATCCAAATTGCAGTTAAATGCGTCAATAAGAGAACCTTTCAAAGACAACAGAATCACTATTTAGAGCACCATTTTTGTAAGTCTTTGTACTATAAAAAGCAACATTAACATTCGTTGGCCTTTCGAATGTCTTACTTTCACTTTCACGTCATTCACTTAAACTTTCCTACTTGCTAGATTTGACCAATCTTCCATAGCCTACGTGCACAAGTATTTTGAGTAGAACTACTGATCTTCATTATCTCCTTGCTTGTTGACATCTTATCATGTATGGTATTATTTCATGATCGCTAAACGTTTGATTCTTTTTAATGTTGTCATCAGTTAACTTCATTCAACTGCGCTTGTTGGCGCTGCCATTCAGTTGTGGACGTTCGTAAATTGCGTTTATGGGCGGAGAAAGGCAGAGAAAAGGGCAGTTTACACTAAGGATTGAACGATTGATAAATACGACGGAAACTTGGGTCTGACAGCGTTCGCAATGTGCGGTTTGTCCATGACGCTGATAACGCTACATTCGCAAATGTATGTACACCTGGCCCTCAGTCTCTTATCTCTTAGTGTCTTCTCAATGTCAACACTGCGTATAACATACTACTGTATATGTATGCTAAGCAAACGAGAGGAGGGAGGACAGGACACAAGTCTCCACACCTCACGAGGTGGTCAGTACTAGAAATGCTGCCAGATCTGCCTGCCTAATGCAGGGGGCAGTTTCATCCGCCCGGAGAGCTTCTAGTGGGCGGGTGGATGGTTTGGAGTCGAGGACTGGAGAGACATCCTCGGCCTGCCAGAGATGGGCCCTCGGACTGAGAGAGTGGACAGATTTGGCTTGGTAATGAAGGCTTTAGGGATGGGGTGAGTGTTTGGGTGCGTGTTGGAAGTCTGTGTGTGTGTGTGTGTGTGTGCGTGTGGAGGAGGGCGAGGAGGGGGGCTTGGGACTGGAAGGACACTCGCTCTCGTCTGTCTGTGGGCTGGCGGATGGTGGGCGGGTCGGCACAGGACCGTCGAGGCAGCTCGCAGCGTCTCTTTTCCGAGGGCACGTAATGGTCCAGCGCCATTAACTAACCTCGGGATAGCATGAGTCAGAAACACAAGCTGATTCATGCGCAGGCTCCAATCTCAACCCCCTAAGCCTCTCTTTCTTGCCCTCAACAGACACAGACACACACACACACACACACACACACACAAACACACACGCACACACTCATTTATACTTAAAAGACTGAAATGCACATGACAGTACACATTTGAACACACACACACACACAAGTCATTTAGTCATTTCAATGTATATCAAAAAGGAGAAATACTCTGTTTGTCTTGTTTTAACTGAGAAAGCAATGGAAATAATGTGAGCTCTCTTTAACTTTGAAGTTTAAAAATAAGAGCTGTCTCTGGTTAGCAGCCCTTCAACAATCCTTCGAGAGAGAAATCAGAGCAGAGCAGGTGTTAAATGCTGGTGCGAAAATGTGCACGCTAAAACAGTCTGAATTTTGAAACGTGAATTTCAAAGCTGACGACAAAGTTTCTTTCATTTTTTTCTTCTTTATTTAATTATTTGTTTTTTTTTCCTTTCTAGTTTTTTCCCCTTTCCATCTAAGTACATCTAACTACAAAATTAGCATGGAGGATGGAGCAACAATCAGCAGGGGATTGTTCTAATGAATAAACATCTTTTTATGGATGATTATGATGTGTTCAACCATTTTCTCTTTGGAGACAGTCATAATTATATGACACCATTATCGCTACAATAATTAATTGGCCATGACTCTTGCTGAGGAAGTGACTGATTGCCTGGGAGTCTGAAAGAAGGGAGCTGATGTCATGGATGTCTCTAGGTGATTTAGAAGAGCACGAGAAAAATGTGAAAAGGAAGAAAAAAGGACCTAAGTGGAAGAGGCAGAGAGAGAGAGAGAGAGAGAGAGAGAGAGAGAGAGGAGGAGGAGGACGAGAAAGAGAGAGAAAACGAGTCAGATAAGAGACAGAAAAAACGAGGCATAAAAAGGTGGAAATGTGGAGGGAGGTTGGTGGTAAGATAAGAAAGAACAAAAGAGATGGAGGCACAGGAGAGGGAAGAGCAGGAGGAGGAGGAGGAGGAGGAGGAAGAGCAGGAAGAGGAGGAAGAGCAGGAGGAGTGTGAGACACTAAAAGAGAGAGAAGAGAAGAGAAAAGAATATCACCTCATGTGTGAGCCCTAGAACTTCATTAGCACCCCTCTGCTCTCAAGGACAGGAACTGTGATGGCAACCTGAGCTCATCTGAGATAAAGACGTGGAGTGGCAAAATGGTGTTGAAGCTGTGTGTGTGTGTGTGTGTGTGTGTGTGTGTGTGTGTGTGTGTGTGTGTCGGAGGGAAATATACAAAAAGTCTCTATTTATGTGTGTGTGTGTGTGTCTGTGTGTTTTCTTCTGAAAAAAAAGAAAAAAAATAACCACCCCCACACCCCGAATATGTCAAGCTCTCCATTGATTGGCTGTCTGTGGATTACAACAGTGGACTGAACACAGGGTGTAGAGAGATGGATGGACAGCAAGAAAAGACAGGGCGAAGAGAGAGAGAGAGAGAGAGAGAAAAAGAGAGAGAGAGGTGACGGGGTACTGCAGGCTGATGGGATAGAGGGATAGAGAGAGGAAAGAGAGGTAGAGGTGTGGACATACAGTGTACCGCAGAGAGATAAGGCAGGGAGGGAGGGGAGAGATGTGAGGAGACGCATTGAGCCGGTGTGGACAGGCTGGACGTCCATCACATCCACACTGTATCTACGCCAGACCTCTCTACTCCTCGCCTCATCCTCTTTTTATTGCTTCTTTGATTTTTGCCCTCTCCTCCCCTCTCCTCCTCTCTTTTCTATTCTCCTCTCCTCTCCTCCTCCGGCCCTCTGTTGTCTGTCTATCATGGATTTACACCAGGCTGCATTATTGCAAACACAAATGTCAAGCACTTCACCTTTAGCCTTGCACACAGCCCATAGACAGAGGCAAGCTACCAGAGGATTTCTCCAACAAGATGTATAGCCAAACACACAAACTCCAACACGCTTTTCAAGCCACTTACAAAAATCCTCAAGTGGAGGACGATAGATAGTAAATACCTAAATCTTTTCATTGCAGCTTTGTGAACTACAAAAAGCCTAACTAAATGTATGATGTCAGCTTGTCAGATGGGGCTGGTCTATTAGTGGTATTTATAGAACAACATTCAATTCTCCAAAGACACACCTAGCCGATACAACACACACACACACAAAAAAATACTCAGAAATCTCTGACGGCCGACAAGTGACCCAAATTGTGGCAAAAAATAATCCTGAGGATTTATTTATATCTCCCAGACATATAAGAGACAATGAGATGGGACAGAGGACCGACGCAAAAAGAGATACAAACTCCAAACGTCTTTGAGGCAGAAAATAACAACAAAGCATCTATTATTTACCACCCAGAGATGGAAGGTGAAAGACACACAAAAAGAAGAGAGATCTTTTTGTTTTTTGAAAGAATTCTCCACAAAGGTGTGAGGTACAGTATACGTTTGAAAAGAGACTCTGCATTCTCCACATGGATGAGGCGTATATGTTCTTCTCCTGGCTGCGATGCACAGAATGCTGAATGAAGCATGGGGGCTGCGATAGAGAGGGGCGTCTTCAGAACTCCATCTGCTTCAAAGACGGAAAGATATCCACAAGGAGGAGAGGGGGAAGGGAGGAAGAAGAGAGGTGCTTTCTCTCCCTCTATCAATCAAACTCTATCTCTCTCTCTCTCTCTCTCTCTTTCTCTCTCTGTATCTAATTACCTTATTCAATCCCTCAGTTTCTCATTCAGTTTTCTATCCCACTTAACTGAACCCCCCCCTCGCTCTCTCTCTCCATCTCTCTCTCTCTCCCTCTCAGCTTCTCAGTCATATGATTCTATTCTTCCAAACTTTTTCATCCTCTCCTCTGATATTGTCTAAAATGGAGCATCAGAAATTCGCTGGAGTGATCCTTCTTTCAGACATGCAAACCCACAGTAAACTGGCTCAATCCTGGCTGCAGACACACACGCACACACCCACACACCCACACACACACACACACACACGCGCGCACACACAGGCGAGCACACACCAAGACCTCATCCACATTATTCACAGACCTCTTGAGGCACCAAACAACAGCCATACAACAGTAACACTCACTGTCACCACTCTCTGGGTCTGTACCTTCCTGCAGACAGACAGATGATATTTTCTTTCTATTTTGTCATGAAATAATAATGACAAAGAAAATGAATGGAGTCGTAAAAGCAATGAGCCGGCAATTCTGTGTGGAGAGGAGTCCAACACGACGACTGCCTGACTCTTCATCGTCTCCTCTCCAAGGCCTCTCACTAAATATGCAATTACTACTCAGGGTCAAAAATTGTGCTGCTATGTCTTCTACAGAGAGACTAACAGCACACAGCAAAAAAGATGAGTAGTCTTCACTGTATACCTCCTATGGTAAGAGGAAGCCAAACTATTCCCTGTTTCCTAATTCATTCTTGCCATACAGTAAGATATACTGTGGAACATGTTCTGTAGGAGTGGTTCTTTCTTTCTTTCTTTCTTTCTTTCTTTCTTTCCTTCTTTCTGAGGGTGACCTACAGTATGCTTCAATTGAGTCAACATTAAATATATACAATATAGTATCATCCACTGTATTAGATAGCTTCATAATCACACACACTTAAACACACATACACAAACACTCAAACAAGTACACACACACACACACGCACGCACGCACACGCACACACATGCACGCACGCGCGCGCACAGTGGACCACTGCTGACATGGGTCCAGCACCTAGGACACGTGCGAAGCCACATCCCATTACCCCGCGACTCCAGTGAGGGGCCTTGGCTTTGACAGAGATGAGATTAGCGATGCACACACTCTCTCCTCCTGTCAAGCCCATCTGTTTCCCCATCTCTGACTGAGGGAAGGGGAACAGAGAGAGAGAGAGAGAGAGAGGGAGAGAGGGAGAGAGAGAGAGAGAGAGAGAGAGAGAGAGAGAGGGACACACAAGGTCCCTGAACCCCGGTAAATGGAGTCAAACCCAATCACTGCAGCCCTTTTAGACATCAAACGGAGACGGCCGCGTTCACAGTTACATCCGTTTACATCTGAAAGGAGCAACGCGCCAAATCTGTCAAACATATGAGAGGGGATAGGGTGGCTGAGGCAAAAGAAAAGAGAGAGAGAGGAAGAGAGAACGATAGAACATTGTGTTGTCATTCCAAATTACCCTGACTGGGACGGAATTGACTTTTCCCAAAACCCCAGGAGAAGCTGTGCAATCTCCAATTACGGCGGATCAGAAAAGGAAGCCTGTAATGAAATAATGTATCTTACAGAGTGTCTCAGGAGTGTCAAACTCACAATTATGGACACCCCAAAGGCCAGAGAGATGACACAGCACTGCCACCGAGCACCGCACGGTCACTTCTGGTCGTCCTCCACACCATGGACCTTCTCATTATCAGCACCATTCTGACACAGACTTTCCTCACACTGAGAAACCACAAAAACTGCTCCATTCTCATTTCAGCTGAATCAGATCTTATCACTTGGATATCCTGCTGGGTATAAAGGCTAGGAGATGGCAGTTTTGGGAATAAGGAGAGAAGATTTGGGGTTCCAGCTCAAACAGACTTCTCTGGGAGAGAGAGAGAGGGATGGAGTGAGTTAGGGAGAGCTTGGGAGGGAGGGAAGAGGGGAGGAGAGGAGAGAGGGGGGGACTCACCGTGCCCGGTGCGTAGTGAGGCGGGGGAGCGGTAGATGGCGACGGGCGCCAGGTGATGCCTGCTTCCCGGGACATGGTGATGGTGCTGCTGCTGCTGCTGGGAGTGTTCGGCATGGCGGGGGGCCACGTGGGGCCGAGGAGCCGGAGGCGGCGGCGGCGCCGGGGCACCGGGAACGTTACCGACGGAGGGAGCCGAGAGGAACGGCAACGACGCCAAAGACGAGGAGGAGGACGCGGATCCGTCGGGGGAGCGGGAGCTCCAGGCAAACTCGAACATACATCCCACGGCCAGAGGCAAGATCCACGCCACCCAGCGGCCCCGAGGATTCCCGTCGGGCCGCATGATGGACAGCCAAATCCTCCCCCCTCTCTCGCTCACTCACTCAACCGCTCACTCGCTCTCCACTGGGAGGACCGACCGACTGACCGGACGGAGCAGAGCAAGAGTGCTCGGAGCAAGGTGACGAGAGCCGTGGAGGACGAGGCGAATGAGAGGAAGAGAGAGAGAGAGAGAGAGAGAGAGAGAGAGAGAGAGAGAGAGGAATAAAAGTGCACCACTGGGGCGAGTTACGACCCCATGACAGGCAAGCCCACTTGCCCAGAGCAGGAAGGGAAAAAAAAAGGATGAAAAAAGAACCCAGAAAAGAGGACAAAAATTATCCACAAGAGAAGAGAAGTGCGGAGGAGCCAAGACTGCCCCTCAGACAGCAGCCCTCAGAGACAAGACAGCAATCCAGTCTTCCAGTCCAGACGGATGGACGCTTGGACGCAGGCTCCAGTGGAAGCCTTGGTACACCGAGTCACAGTTGGAGCCAGTGTGGGAAGAGGAGAGGAGGCGCAGAGCTGGAGGGGGAGTGAGAGAGAGCGTGGAGGATTTCCCAGGTGGCCTCCCTCACCTTCGGGGAGGAGTTGTCAGAGTCGCAGGAGAGGAGGACCCGGGTGGCGGGACCTGGGGTTTGCGTGGCGTGGCGTTCCTTTACCTCGCGTCGCTCGCTCGCTCGCTCGCTCGCTCCGGCAGTCCTGCGACTGTGTGCCGCTCGAGTCTGTGCGCCTTCTTTCTGCCACGAGCCGCGCGATACACAGCACTGAGTGCACTCGCACACATGCAGGAGCGCGCGCACTCTCTCTCTCTTTCCCTCACACACAGAGAGAGGGAGAGAGAGAGACGCGCTCTCTCTCTCTCTCACATACACACACGCACAGCTGAGCAGCCAGCACCTCCCCTCTCGTTCTCTCAGTGTTGCTCTCTGCCAGAGAGCGCTCAGCAGTGAAGCCTTTCGGTCTCGGCAGCAGCAGCAGCAGAAGTGGCTCAACTTCCCACACACCCCCCCCCCCTTTCCCTCGCACAAATCCCCACGACTTTGCCGAGATCTGACACGGGCTCAAAAAGTCCTTCCTTTTCTTCAAGCCCAGCAGCAGCAGCAGCAGCAGAAGCATCCAGCAGAAATGGACAGAGCTCAGTATTCCACAGTAAAGAGATGAAGGGGAAGGGAAAAAGAGCCCTCTCTCTCTCAGATAGAGAGGATGGAGAGATGGAGAGAGAGAAAGACAACAGGGGCAATTTTCTGGAGAGCATACACAGTAAGTGAGAGAGAGAGAGAGAGAGAGAGAGAGAGAGAGAGACAAGCGAGATAAAAAAGGGAGAGAGAGAGGGATGAGAGCTCACAGGTGAAACTAAGCTGGGATGAGATGGGAGAGAGGAGGGGGGAGGAAGAGGAGGAGGAGGAGGAAGATGAGGGGAAGGGGGGGGGGGCTCAGAAGTGGGCCAGCCTATGCAAATAGTACCCGAGCACTGAGCAAATCAGGGAGGCCGACTGCCACTGCAGAGGAGTGAGCAGGATTTAGTCACGGGGAGGAGAGAAGGGAGAAACAGAGAGAGAGGGAGAGAGAGAAGGAAAGAGGAGTGGAACAGAGAAGAGAAGAGAACACAGAGACAGAGAGAAAGAGAAAACGAAAAACAGAGAAATGGCAGGAAAGAAGAGAGAGAGTGGTAAAGGGAGAGGAGGTGAAAGTGAGATGGAGAGGGCGGAGAGAGAGAAGAAAAGAAAGAGAGGGAAAGGCAAGCAGAGAGAGGGATGGAGACCACACTGTGAAATGAAAGGATTGAAAGAGAACCAAGAGTACAATGGCGATGAGAAGACAATAGAGGGCAGAATATAGAGGTGAAGAGGTGGAGAAGACAAAAAGAGAGAGAGGGAGAGATAGCACAAGAGAAAAAGAGGACGAGCTAAGAAAGAAAGGAGAAGGTGGTGGGATTTTTTTTTTAAAAGAGAGAGGGGATAACACGAACTAATAAGTAACAAGAAAAAATAACAGAACACCCAGAGAGGGGAAAAAAGAGCAACTGATGGAGAGACCACAGCAAAGGCAAACACAAACACAAATGGTGAAGCAACACTGAAAATGACAGAGAGAGAGGGAGGGAGTGAGAGAGAGAGAAATAGAGAGGTAGAAAGAGATGCCTGTGAGGTATTGATGGCATTAGATTTCCACAAGCGGGGTTAGGGAAACACTGAGGCGACTGAGCAGAGTGGAGTGGAGCTGAGGGTGATGCTGGGTGACCCAGTGCCTGAAACCACCCCCACCCCCTGCGTCTGGCCCTCAAAGCCCACCGCTGCCGAGCAGAGCTGGGATCCATAAATCATGCTGCATTTCAAAGAGCTCTGTGAATTTCAATCAGAAACTTTCCCTCGCAGCTGTCATAAATACATGAGGCGGGGGGGGGGGGCAGAGAGACCCTAACAAACATCTCTTCTGACTTGCCTACATCCAATGCACCTACGCTTTATGGAAACAAGTGTCAGGAGGGTTTAATGTAGATGGAAAGTGAACAAAATATCTGTTTTTTTCATGTGCAATTTCATTTTGGCGAGCCATATGGGATTTGAATTGCTCTTTACACTCTCATGACTATGAGAAAGGGGGCAAAGGCTTTTTTTTTCAGGGAAACTAAAACACTTTGTCCATTTCTGACATTTTGTATACTGTAAAAAGAACCCAAATCCCACTGCTGTGCTGCACTGCGTGTTAAACATGCGTGTAAACCATAGGGGCAGTGTGTGTCAGAGCTGAGTGCATTGCCCCCATTAAACACAAAGCAGGAAGGAGCTGCAAAGCAACTTAAGATGGAGCTTTTAGTTTTGGAGATTTCCCCAATGCACATTCACTCTCCTTCCACTTCTACCACCTCCTGTCCAACCATATAGACACTCTCAACCTCCTACAACAGCTCTTCACAGCCTAGTCCAGTAAAAAGGTCCACTTCATTATAAACTGCTGAGAAAAATGATCGTGGCTCTTCGCTAAACGCAATTACACCCAATAATGCGCCGAAAATCCACCATTAATGCCGACATTATTTAGCCGGAGAGAGGTGGTGAGAGGAGACGTACTTGTGGAGCTTTTTGAGCTGAACCGCCGTCCTTTTAAGCCCTTGAGTAGCTCGCTTTCCTCCAGCTCCTCCTCGCTGCCGCGCTAATAATTCACTTCCACGAACCCCCCACCCCCTGCCCCGCAAACGCAGAGTGATGAGGAATTCATTTCATTTCATTTTCTCGCCGGGGAAGCTGAAGCCCCTGTTCGTAATGAGATGGCGACTCGCCTTCAGGTGGGACGCTGGTGGCACATTTCAGTCTTCGCCCCGTCAACCCCTCTCCTCATAAACCCCCCCCCCCCCCCCCCCCCAGTCCCACACCACCAGCCCTCATTTACACAGCCATTACACACACTAGAAAACAGAGGAGGTCCACTCTCAAAAGGCTTATCTCATAGATGGGGAAAAAGCAATGCTCAATAACATTTTATCAGTTGAATACGCTTCAGCTTAAGACCTCCAAATGGCTTGTCCTGTCATTACACATGTGAAATTTATGCCTAATCTACAGCAATCAATGCCGAGCGATGCAGAGGCTGGCAATTGTTATTTTAATACTTTCAAAAAAAGCTTTTAAAGCCGCGCATACTTATCCGTGTATGGTTCAGGCATTTGACGCCGCTAACGAGTTGCAGAAGAAATCAATTAGAGCTCCAGTGAGGAGGCGGCCTCTTTTCAGGCTCCCTCTCCTGCTTCCTTTCTCTACGCTTGCCTGTTCAGTCCACAGGAATCACTGGGTGTTCTGGAAAATGAATGCTGCCATATGGTCCCCGCGATCCACAATTTACTGGCTTTCTTTTGGCCCAACTGCTGAATTAGGCAAACCCCAGTCTATTTCTCAATCTCTCCCACATACACTCAAAACAGACACGACTCCCTTTCAGTCTCTGTGGAATTACTGCTAGATCGTCAAAGGAACACAGTCGTGGGATTTGACTCCTTCCTTATTCATCTGTTTATATCTTTCATTATTTATTTACTCATTTTGCCCGAGCGAACAATGAAGGGCATAAAAGGAAATGGCCTAACCGATGATTAGCTGCAGCTTTTGCTAGAAGCACGCTCCGATTCCCCCTGTTCACTGGCGGTGGCTGCATTATCTTTGCAAGAGGTGCTGCGGGTCTGGTTAAAATGCAATAAGTGATAATCAATGTGTGGGGGAGCCTCCTGGATAATGGACGCCTTAAATGAGTCTGCCTGTTCAATTTTACACCTGACCAAGAAGGGAGCTTTTTTTCGCCTCTTATTTCGATGCTTTATTTGCATACCTGTGCACTTCATGGCTTCCTCTACCAGAAAATGAGAGTCCTGCTAAAATACTGAGGTGCAGAGTGGCGTTGCGTGGTGCGGGATGCCTGAATGGAGTGGCACACAGGGCATCGTGTGGTGCGGCATGCCTGAATGGAGTGGCACACAAGGTATTGTGTGCTCTACAGCAGGGAGCTGCTCTACTGTGTGATGAAGTACTGTAGATCTGTAGCAGCAGCCAAGAGTGGACAAGTACAAGTCCATAAGCAGGAGTTTGATGCAGTGCCGCTGTGCATTGCTGAATGCATTTACTGTATCCAAATAAATAGCTCTGTGCCCCATTCCATTTCCTTACATGACACACACTCACACACACAGACACACACACACACACACACACACACACACACACACACACACACACACACCCAGACACACACAGACACACACAGACAGACACAGACACACACAGACACACACACACATACAGACACAGACATATAGTACACACACACACACACACACACATACTCCGTCACACCTTGTGGGGTAAAAAACAACATCTGGATGCTTTCCTGTTATCTCAGCTGTGGTGGTGAAAGTGCTGACTGAGTCCTCTGCCTGATAACAGTGGCATTTCCGCACCTGTACTGCACAATTACAAATAAGCCTCCTCAGGACGCCGGCAGCCATGGCCAAAATAAGCAGTACCCCTCCCTCCCCAACACACACACACCTCTGAAAAATGAATCCTACAGACCTGACACCAGATAGCTACAACATCCAGATGGAATTGCAATGTGCGCAAATGTGAATCTCCTGGAAGGGTCAAGCCGAATTGATGTCTTAGTCCTTAGACAACCCCAAACTGAACAGATTACTGAAGGTTTTTTTTTTTTGTTGCTTTTTTCCTTTTTACTACCGCTGAGCAACAGAGCATTGGCTTTGAAATCAAGAGAATTATGATTTCATCATATTTCACCATATTTTCCAAAATGATTCTGCATTTGCATAGCATTTGGATATCAGAATCTCTTAGGAGACAGCTGACACCCCATCATGCTGAAGAGGGACACAGAAGGACACAGGCAGACACAGGGACACCTACAAGAGGCAGTCACAAACAACCACGCAAGAGACAAATCTACCCAGGAAACTGGCAGGGAAGCAAAGACACAAGGAAAAGTAGGCTGTGTGTTTATGTTTCTGTCTGAGAGCAGCGCCATCGCTAGGAGAAATAATAACACCTCTTGAAGGGTCCTTTAAAGTCAGCTTTAAGGCGCGGGGAATACGAATCAGTTGATGCCTGATCCTCCCATCAGCACCTCTATGCACACAATACCCCCTGCACACACACACACACACACACCACACCACACCAGCACCCCATCCCCCCCAAATCCTGCTCTCTAAGAGTGATGCTGTTTTCATCTCTCCCACTGCACACTTTTACTCTCTGCATTGCTTAATCCTCGGCGGCAGCTATCCGAGCCTCTGGGTGCTTGTGTTTAAAAAAAAAAGAAAAGAAAAAAAAACACATCACTCCATCTATTGGAAATGTGACAGCTGAAGGCACATTGAGATGTTGCAGAAATATAAAAAACAGGAACTGTCAGCCAAACCTGTCCGCCCTCCATGTTGGATGGGGTACCATCTGATTACGCTCCACTCCCGATCAAGGACTTTTTCAGTGCAAATTGACTATGTAGATGCTAATTTTGCTATTTTTTAAACCTCAGATGAAGTAGTATCTTGCATTTTGAGTGGCTCTATTTGAGTGATTTATCAGAGGGACACTGGTATGGTCTAAATGCAAACTGATATTAAAATGCAAGTACACTGCACTTCTCAAGGCATTTTGAAATAAACCCTGACTTGTAAAATCAAAAACTACTTAGCTGGTGAAGTAGAATTTACAGGTGGTGGAAATTTTTCAAAGGTAAAAAGCTTCATTTAAAAAAAAAAAAAAAACATTTTAAATAGCATTTCATGGAAAATGTGTGATATCATACAGCTATTATGAGAGAAATATTGATATTTGTTTTGCAACATACGGCATTGCAAACACAGCACAAGCTGATAGTACATCAGAAGTGTTCTCACGTTTGTTATGTAGATGGCAATTCAGCTAGAATTATTCCATGGATGGAGCAAACACAGAGCGCTGACGTTCGGTCATCTCTGGCGCATAAAGAGTGGCGTCGAGGCGTGTTGCCCCTCCGCAGCTAGTGGTCCTGCGGGAGTCCATGATATAGTACATGTTTGATGACGCCCGCACCACCATTTGTCAGAGTCAAAAATGTGACAGGTGGTAATGACCAGGATCATGTGCAGTTTGTGATGGACTTGTCCAGACTTGATGCTAGAGGGTGTGAAATCCAGCCTGCCCAGTCGCCCCCCTCCCCCTGCTTCATACGAAAATCAGGCTAACATCATTAAAAATGAATGGATCATAAAATCAAATGTGACAGCAGCAATTGAAAAGTGGATGTGGGTTTGAGCGATTAAAAATGCATCGGCGCCATCACTAATAGATGAGTGCACGCCGGGCCCTCTCTCTGTCTGCTGGCTGAGCCGAGGTAGGAAAGAGCAGATCCTTGTGTCCTGAAAACCGCCCGATGAATGAGCGGACACAAGGCTGTGCCCTGTGGCCATGCTCGTCCTGCCCGAACCTCGCCCTCGTTGGGGGGTGGAGTGGGGTATCATCATCATCATTATCATCATCATCATCATCTTCAGAAGGGGGGGTGGGGGGTTTGGGGGATTGGGTTGAAGGCTGAAGGATGAGTTTACGGTCCTCTTACAGTGTCAACAGCAGATGCAGCACCTAACAGCTACCAGACTGACTATTACACAGCAACGCCATCACTCATGTCTATAAAAGGACACACTAGTCCCAGACACATAAACTGCTATTCAGGGGTAAAAGTGTTGTCTGGGGAGTGGTGGTGAAGGTGTGTGTGTGTGTGTGTGTGTGTGTGTGTGTGTGTGTGTGTGTGTGTGTGTGTGTGTGCGCGCGCGCGCCTGGAAGATGACAAATGAAGCCAAACGATTGGAGAAGACAGCAGCTGGGCCGTCAGTGGATTGCTCATGGGAGAGAGAGTGTGGGGGCTGGAAAGGGGACATATACTGTATAAGCTTAGGCTCAAAGGGGTCTGGGGTAAACAGTATGTGCGTGTGCGTCTATGTAAGTGCTCATGTCTCCTTTAAGAGTGATGCTAATGGTGTAGAGAAGGCAAGATAAGGCCAGTAAAACTTCTCATAACTCCCAACAAGAAGTCATGAAACTGGAATGAAATGTGGCAGTATAACACTGCACTGTACTGTACTAGACTTGCCTCCCAAGTTTCAGCTAAGTAAATGACCTGGACCTTAACGTATCTCGCCATCTTAATTCAGGCAGTCTGAAAAAGAGCTGGGCTCACAAAACTGCCTTTACAAAATAGAAGACGACAGAAGCTCCCCACAGGAGCTGTAATGGCCTTCTAAATATCTCCTCGCTCATTTACCCACTCTGCAACCAGAGGAAACTGGGGAGGCTCAGTCTGGCGGATGTCTCGAAAGGGCACACACACACACACACACACACACACACACACACACACACACACACTGTAATCACAAGTGTGGAAGTGTGGAGGAGGACAGTGATGGCAGTGGGGGCTGGGGAAGATGGGCCATCGGACGGTCAGAAGGAAAAGTCAGTATTGGGGAAAGAAGGATGCAGAGGACGATGAGGAGGAGGAAGATGAGGAGGAAGAAGAGGAGGAAAGCTGCTCGTCCGTGGCTTGGGTTTGCCGCAGGGGTTCTTGCTCGCTGTCACAGATGCTCCTCCATCATACAGCCGGATGGGCCATGCTGCACAGCCACTGCCCCCCACGCCCAAAAAAGCCGCTGTAGTCCAGCTTGCATAGAGCCCAGAGCTACTGCAGAGATAGATGCTAGCTGGGCAGAGTGGGACAGCACACTAGCTACCACATCACGCTAGTTAGCACACTGCGCTAGTTAGCACAGCATGCTATATAGCATAGCTGCGTATTTAATTTGTTTTTCGCTCTGGCACTAGTGAGAAGACTAAAATGAATCCCGCGATCCCTTGTTCTTCCCTCCACAGGGTGATGTCTGTCACTGTGAGCTTGCACACGTTTTGTTTGGGCTGCACACGTTTTAGGGAATGTGGATGCGGCACAAGCGATAACGACTGTTAGGCTGAGCAAATGTGAACGTGTGTGTGTGTGTGTGTGTGTGTGTGTGTGTGTGTGTGTGTGTGTGCGTGTGTGTGCGTGTCTGCGTGCGCGTGTGCGAGTGCTTATTTACTGTCAGCTATTTATCCGTATGATGCACAAACAAGCATCGTGTGACAGTTACAGAGAGAAGCTGGAGTCTGCAGGGGGTCTGCATTTCTCCCTCTTTGAGTGCCACTAAATGCTGATGAGATTTCAAACAATGTTCTAACAACAAACTGCCACATTTCCACAGTAACAAATCCACAATCCATTTTACATGATTTTTTACAAAACTAAATATCTGGAGGTACCTTGTGACTGCCATTAACCACTCTTCTTGACAATAGACAAAATGGATATGAAAAAATGTCTGAAGTTACAAACCAAATCATCTTGCCAACAACACAGTGTCCTCTCTTTGACGCGGTAAACCCTACATTTTTTTACCTCCAGAGTCAAGAAATGGAATTGAAGGTAAACCATGGTCTTCACTGAGCATCGAGCTGAAACATGAGCCACCATGGCAGAGTTGAGACTTTGGGCATTGCCAGCTGGAACGAGTTGCAAAAGCAGCCCCGGTGAAAATTCTCCACGCTCGGACCAGTGAGTGAGTCAGTGAGTCGGTGAGCTGCGTTCTTGCCGCGGTAATTACCGGCCTCTCCTGTTGATTTCCATACAATCACACACACCGGTGCAGGAGAAAAGGCGTAATTACCCGCACCTGCCTGCCACGCAGCCTGCCAGAGTGAGATCACACACGTGAAAGAGAAAAAAAAGGGGGAGAGAGAGAGAGAGAGAGAGAGAGAGAGTGAGAGAGAGAGAGTGTGTGTATGCGTGAGAGAGAGAGAGAGAGATGCTGAGGCCTGTTCAGTCATTGATTGGCAGCTCATTTGGAGAACAATGGACAATTGCCTTCGCTTCTGGACATGAAGAAAATTGGCCTGTGTCAAGAACAGGAAGTCTCTCTCCTGACTGACCAACTCAAGGGAGAAAATAAGGGAGAAAGAGAAAAAACTATTTACAGGTAAAGGCTTGGACAAGCAACACAAGCCTCTTGTGAGATGGCGAGAGGGAGGAATACATTTGCAATCAGGAGTGCCTTATGATTTCCAAACATGAGGGGGCGAATATGTTTTTTTTTTGTTATCATGAAAGGCAAAGCTATTGAAACAGATGTTAGCTGGATGTTTCCACTGGCCCAATAATGCTAATCTGATCTGTACATGTCAAACAACAACCTGAATCAGTTTTGCGAGAGGAACAGTCATTACCCCCCAAGTCATCTATCCATGATGATACCAGAGAGAGCACTGGGCATGTGCAGTCAGAGAGGATGCAATTCTCAAATCATGTCCAAACCTGGAATTAGAAAACTGTGACTAAGTAAATACCTTGATCCAATGTGGATCCAAAATCAACTTTTGATCTAATCAGACTGTGCACAACAAACAACGGTATGCTACACACTCTTTTCTTTGTGTGAGAGACTAAATGTGATTTGTAATTATTTGGCAAATGTGCTGTGTGATTCATGTAATTATGCTCATCAAATTTCATGTCAGGTTTCCTGAGGATGAGTCGAAGGCATCAGGCGCTAACGAGGTGTCGGAGCTCATTTGAACGCTGTTGCTCCGTAGCTTTGTATAATGACAGACCCTGATAATATTGGGATAATCTGCCTTTGAAGTGGCCGACAGATAGAGGACATAGAGAGAGAGTGAGAGTGACAGGAGGGATAAGGTGCAGCCATCCCCATCATATAACCTCATGCTCTCATACATAACCCCCTCCTCTCTTCCCCTACAGCTGAAGGGTTACTGTTCGAAGAGGCACACAGAGGAATAATAATAAAAAAACGCTACATTTTCCTGCATATTTTTTCTTTTCTTCTCTTCCATTTCTTCTTTTTTCTCCTCTATTCTCTTTTCTTTGTGTGTGATGGCTTTCCTTTTATCAGCAGCAGACGCACACGCGGCGAGAGAGTGAGAGAAAGAGAAAGAGAGAGAGAAAGGAAGGAAGAGTGGAGAGAAGTGGCGTGACAATGCAGACTCGCATAACTAGGTAGGGAGCGTCACGTTCCGCTTGATTAGTGTTCCAACTCATTATGGGCACATTACCAGACAAAGGGACGCTTTTCTCCCTCTACAAAGTCCATTTAGTGAGCGTCTCCTTTTAGTCTCGCAACATGGTTAAGAACATGATGGACAAACCAAAGAAGAATCAAATAAATAAGGCTGAGTACAGGTCATACGTCTTAAAAAATATGCTTTAAGTGCTTTAGTTCCTGTTCTGTCATGCCTTGGTAATAAGGAGACTCTTTTTTGTGCATTAAATTGAAGAAGGGAAAAAAAAGGTGAAATGCCAGCAAACTCTACCGGGCACTGCCAGGGCATCTCCAGAACCCCGTCCTTTTTTCAATTTCAGATTTAAAGCCTGCCCTCGCTGACCACAATTTCAGTTTCACCCCACACCATCTCCACACTCACCTGTGTGGCCGCAGTGTGTGTGTGTGTGTGTGTGTGTGTGTGTGTGTGTGTCTGTGTGTGTGTGTGTGTGTGTGTGTGTTTGTGTGTGTGTATGCAGAGGAAAAGGTATGAGAGGGGATTGTTTGAGGCGTGAGTGTGTGTATGTGTGTATGTGCATGGGGGGGGGGGGTACCTCCACACTTCCGCTGACATTTCACCTCTCATGAATATGGAGGAGCATAATTATGGGCTTTTATCAGCCCACGTTGCTGCTGCATTCGGTCTCTTCCCTTACAGATCGGGGGGGGGGGGGGGAAGGGTGACAGCCAAACCCACTGGATGCAAATACTAAACAGGTCTGCTTTCAACACAACACAAGCAGCTGTTGTTTGCAACACCGACACATCAGGCGGTGCACAGCATTACTGTGAATGAAAAGTTTATTATTACTGTAATTATTATGACCGCCGCGCAGCGAAGCGGCGGTCATAGGTTTAGTCAGATTTTAATTTTTTTTTATTTTTCGCATGTCCAAATTTCCATCAAGGATTCCCGGGACACTGTAAGACCGGGGTACACGAAACTTGGTGGGCATGTAACCCCACATGGATAGCATGGAACCTCCTGTTTTCGTTTTGATCTGTAGCCCCCCCGCTGGACTTTTTTTTGTATGTTGATCTCAAAGGGCCATGTCAACCCATTCCATAACCACTCATTTCATGTATAGCGCCACCTAGTTAAACACAAAAAAGTAAAAATGAGGTGTTGTAATTGCAGGTATCTGTGACCTAACATAGTCAAAACTTCACGAAATTCGAAGTGTAGGATCATTATGACACCCTCTGAATGCACGCCAAGTTTCGTGGAATTCCGTTTATGGGGGGCCACACAATAAATTAATTTATGTTACTATACACCAACTGGCCTGTAGGTGGCCGGAGACAGTTTTCTGTGAATATCTCGAGAACCATAGGGCCTAGGAGGTCCACCTTTTTTTTGTATGTTGGTCTTAAGGGGGCATGTCAACCTATCCCATTACCACTTATTTCATGTATAGCGCCACCTAGTTAAAAATTAAAAAGCAAAACATTAGGTGTTTTCATCACAATATCTCTGGCTGACATGGTCAAAACTGCACAAAATTGAAAGTGTAGGATCATTATGACACCCTCCGACACCCTCGTGGACTTTCGTTCATGGGGGGCCTTACAATAAAATAGTTTATGTGTACATTTCGTGACCGTACACCAACAAGGATTCCCGGGACACTGAAAGACCGGGGTACACGAAACTTGATGGGCATGTAACCCCACATGGATAGCATGGAACCATCGCTTTTCGTTTTGATCTGTAGCCCCCCCGCTGGACTGGACCCCCCGAAAGGAGGGTAGGGCAGACACAGTTTTCTTTGAATATCTTGAGAACCGTAGGGCCTAGGATGACCAATTTTTTGCATGTTTGCCTCCAGGGGTCATGTAAACCCATTCCATATGCACACATGCGCATAAACAGATACACACGCACACACATACATTCACAGTAATCCTATGTATGACACATACTCACACAGTAGACATATATACGCATGCATGCACATGCACACACACAGGCACATAAACAGGCAAACATACACATGCACGCACACACACCCACCCACACACACATAAACATAAACATGTACACGCACACATGGACACAATTCAAGAATTTCTCAGAATTATGAACAGGCAAGATGGGGGTGGGGTTGTATAAAATGTATATTACATGTGAAATCTATGAACTAATCATGTTTTGGTGCTTGTTGTCTAGCAGATACCAGTCAGAATTGAGTGTGCATAATGCAATTCAGTGAGACAGTTAGAATCATATATGCCTTTCAGCGTGACTTATTTTTGTGGAAAACATGTGCTGGACTGGTCATATTTTGTACCGCTCTGCGGTACATCTAGTTTTGGACAGGCATAGTGTATATAAGTGTGTGTGTCTGTGCTCTGGGGTGGCCAGAGGTGACCGAAATTCCCATCAGGAAAGTCAGAAGCGAACAGCTCATTAACTAAACATTCGACGTAAACATGGGGTCAAGCCAGGGTAGAGCCTCTGACCCAAATGGCACTCGGGTGGATGAGGGGGGGAAATGCGTGAACAGGAAAAGCTTGTCAATATTTCACAGGAAGACACAGCTGTGTCTTAGCCGCACGAGCTGTGGTCATTAAGACGGAGAGAGTGTGAGCGTGAGCGAGAGGCACGAGGGCTGTCCCTCTCGCTCATTCGTTGGCTCGCTCGCTCACTCACTCTCTCGCTCTCTCGCTCGCTCGCTCTCAGGACTCTAAGTGCAGTGGGTCCCCGGCGACATCCTCCGACTTAGTCAAGCCTGGGCCAGAGAACATCAGCGAGGACCTGTTTCAAATTTCATGAGCTGACGACAGAGATGGGCTTTTTTACCGAGACACACGCCAGCCTCGCACTCTGGACTGTGGGGTAGGAGTGGGGAAAGGTGGGGAGGGATGGAGTAGCGTGGGGTAGGACTGGGTAGGAGTGGGGAAAGGTGGGGAGGGATGGAGTAGCGTGGGGTAGGACTGGGTAGGAGTGGGGAAAGGTGGGGAGGGATGGAGTAGCGTGGGGTAGGACTGGGTAGGAGTGGGGTAAGGTGGGGAGGGATGGAGTAGCGTGTGGTAGGAGTGGGGTAAGGTGGGGAGAGATGGAGTAGCGTGGGGTAGGACTGGGCAGGAGTGGGGTAAGGTGGGGAGGGATGGAGTAGTCTGGGCAGAAGTGGGGTAAGGTAGGGAGGGATGGAGTAGCGTGGGGTAGGACTGGGTAGGAGTGGGGTAAGGTGGGGAGAGATGGAGTAGCGTGGGTGTTTAGAGTGTTTCCTATTGGCCAACTCCGTCAAATTAAGAGGCGATTGCTAAGGAACAATATTCTGCTAACTCAAAAAAGTGATTCATTACAAATTAATAGTTACTTCATTAAATGTTAATGTGATTATTTTACTCATTACTCATTTAGAGTAAAAGTAACTTCACTACTCATTATTTTGCTTTTCAGTTAGTCTCTTAACCAACTAACTATCAGGAGCAAAAAGTTATTTCATTATGTATGTATATAGTGTATTTCATTTTAGTGTGTGCATTACACATTTCTGTACTGACAGTTTTGAATTTACGTGTAAGTACAGTAAAATAAAAGTGCAATAATATATTACCGGTACATAGTAGCGTTATTACAATGTAATAAAGGCAGGTAATAGAGGAACTGTTTGAATTCATATCTAAGTATTAGGTGGTGTTATCAAATTCAATGAGGCTGGAAATGGCGATTTATACACGCCTGAAGGGACAGGTTGTTTACAGTGGCTCTTCTCTTGGCTCCAAAAATGATTAATCAGTAAGAAGCCTTCCATGTCTCGCAGTAGGTAGTTGAAGGTGTTCAGGTAAAGGTTTCCATAATTGTAGCATTTCAACTGCGTGCAAATGGCCCTTTCTCCTGCCTTCTTCACTAATTGGCCCATTTACAATGAAAATACTCCTTTCAGAAGCCATTCCAGTACAGCACATAATGTACACCGTACATCTGGTGAGAGGTTGACATTCAGGCTTGCAAATTAATGACACGTTCAAGGGAGTTACGCAATACTTAGATAACGGAACTGAACTGAGCTTACCTATTTTATGTTGTTGTGTGGTTAATGTTGCTGTTGTGTAGTCTTGTATGTTTTTCATGTGATGTATTCCTGCTGCACACAAATTGCCCTTTTGGGACAAAGAATAAACTGAACTGAACAGGTATCTGTAAAGACAGATTAACTGACGTACAAAGTGATCAGAAAAGAAAGTACCTTAATGAAGTCAATAGACTTGGATGTAGTATTTCACAATGCAACGACAGACACCTCAACCAATCAACAGACCTCTCTTTGCACTGTAGAAATGTGAGCACCCTCAATTCCCGACAAGCAAGCGCCTTTGCTCTTATCTACTCAGGACTACACAACAGAGCAGAGAGAATACTGTCTCAGGCACATCTGGGTGATTTGGGGTAATGTATATATCCTGTCATAGTACTGGCAAAGCCCATGGAAGCAAGGGAAGCGCTGATTTTCCCTACTTAATTATCTCTTTAATGGAGACCAAGAATGGCATTTAATTACTCTGTCCCAGATTTAGAATCAGCCATAGAGGAGGCCGTAAATGGATTAAAACGCTGGCTGGGTGAACGATGCAATCAAAATCATTTGCAGATGTTTGCACACGTGCAATGAGCTCACCCCAACCCCCACTCCCACGCTCAATCCCATCCTGTGATGATTAATAACCTTCCCTCACGATTAATATCAAGTCAAATGCGAGCACTAAGAGTTTCTCAAGCCTGGTTAAATCCTCGTCACACATAGTAATTACATGCAGCCCGACCACTTATTCTATTCATCTTAATGTTCAAGGTATATTACACACCCAGGGCCCTAATCTGAATGATGGTCAAAGTGTAAAGCCTTACGCCAGACTAAACCTAATCTAATAATCAGGCAAAATCAATCTGCTAGGTAAACACCATGGGGAAGACCTTAAGCAAACACTTACAACCTCCACAACACACGGTAGCTATAGTTAGTGCAGGAGAACTTTGCTTGTTGGCAGACTTTGCACCTTGCTTTAGTGCCCACAGTGTGATATTAGAGAGAAATGAAATCCATTCACATTTTTGTAGTTGCAAACTCAGCATGCTGAACTCAATGCGCAGCGTGAGCGTTGGAACGCGACCCACTTCTAAATCACACACAAAAAAACACACTTTTGAGGATTGCAATGGTACGATTGGTTTGTCAGTCCTCACAGCCTTGGAAAGGTAAGAACACAAAGCAGTGGGGGTCCATCTGATGTTTCTCGAGGACTCAGGTTAATAAATAAATGATCTGGCCTAACGCTGTATCAAAGTGTAATCAAAGCACACACAGCCCCTGGGCTGCTACATCACCTGACTAGATGGCCTAATCTGTAAATAATGAATAGTGTATCTGTAAAGCATAAATGATGAATGTCATCTCTCAAAATACAGTGCAGAAATATTAACTAAAACAAAGCAAAGCTCCATAACGTACTTGGCCATGGTATAGACATCCATGGGGAGTGTTTTTTTATCCAGCAAAAGCAACAAATAAGTACACAAATGGGTACACACACACACACACACACACACACACACACACACACACACACACAAGACAAACACAATTCAGGCTCAATACTGATTTACATGAAATAACGACTCCAGAGGTACTGTAGTTGATTGAGCAGCAACTTCAGATTAATCTCGCTCCACTGCAGACATTCTAAAGAGCTTTCAGCTGCTCCGTTCTATTGTCAGTCCCTCTCCAACAGCCAAACGAGAAAATCCATACAATACTGAGCCAAAGTCACTCCTCCATAACTAGCAGTCCAAATGTCAGGCCAGTTAAAAGCACACTGCAGAAAATAAAATACAAAACTCAGATCCGCTCTCAATGGCTCTCAAGGAGCTAA
>NW_027468859.1:21094104-21097146 GCF_046254945.1 Alosa pseudoharengus | reverse complement strand
CCTTGTGCTCTCAGCGGCCCCCATGCACTGACCCTTTCCAGGAAATCCTCTGCCCGCCGCCACAATCAGGCTCAGCAGGGGGCACCCATTAGGATTGTTACCACCAGAAACACATCCAACGTCATGCAGCTTCCACAGATGTACAGCACAATTGCTACTGAGTAAAATCATATCTGTAGGAGTCCAACAATGTGTGTGTGTGTGTGTGTGTTGTGTGTGTGTGTGTGTGTGTGTGTGTGTGTGTGTGTGTGTGTGTGCTAGAAGTGGCATGTAGTATGTCAGTATGCTGAGCGGTGTGCATTTGTGTGTGTGTGTGTGTGTGTGTGTGTGTGTGTGCATGCCTGTGTGTGCATGTGTGTCTATGTGTGCATGTGTGTCTATGTGTCTGCAAGTACATCTACAGCGCTGTAAAACAATTACCGCTTTTGGGGGAAGCGCTCTTCAAAATGTAACTTTAACCAACCAATAAACTCCCTATTAAGGAGCAGTAGGCAGAGTAGTGTGTGTGTGTGTGTGGTGTGTGTGTGTGTGTGTGGTCTCACCATCAGGCTGAGACGCACACCTGCTGAGGCCTGGGCCGAATGAAGACAGATTACTCCTGCCCTCCCCCCTATCCAGACGCCCACCCACCCACCCGCACCTTCTGCTAATCAGAAGCACTCGACTGGTTGGCTGGCCACCACAGAGCTCCATCTCCAAGCCTCCACCTGAGCTCTGTGCTGGGGAAGGGAGGAGGAGGAGGATGGGGGGAGGATGGGAGAGAGAGAGAGAGAGAGAGAGAGAGAGAGAGAGAGAGAGAGAGAGAGAGAGAGAGGGAGGGAAGGAGGGAGGGAGGGAGAGAGAGGGGGAGGGAGGGAGAGAGGGAGAGAGGAGGAGGAGGAGGATGGGGGAGGATGGGAGAGAGAGAGAGAGAGAGAGATAGAGAGAGAGGGAGGGAGGGAGAGAGAGAGAGGGAGGGAGAGAGGAGGGGAGGTGGGCTCCTATGCGTGCTCCTCTACTGGGGATTGGCTTCCAGCGGGCCCGAATTGAGAAAGAGAGAAGCAGAGCAAGAAGGCATGAAGGGATTTGGGGGGGGGGGGGGGGTTGAGGGGGGAAGAGGGATGGAGAAAGTGAGATTGTCAGTGAGTGGGGAGGGAGAGAGTGAGTGAGAAACAGACAGAGTAAGAAAGACAGAGTGAGAGAGGATGAGGAAATGAAAGAGCCGATTGGGGAGGAGGAAAGCAGAGCAAGCAGGCAGAAGAATGGAGGGATGTGATGGAAGAAGAGTGTAGAAGGATGGAAAGAGTGAGATTGTCACTGATTGAAGGAGAGAGGGAGAGAATAGAGAATGGCATTTTCTGCAGAGAGAGATGGAGCATAGAAGATCTCCTCTGGGGCTTCAGGGAAGGACAGGCTCAGAGCTGCCTACTACTCTTTCATGCCCCCTCATCTCTCTCTCCTTTTCTTTCTCTCTTTCCTTCTTTCTCTCCTGCTCTCCAATCTCTATAGTGTTATCTCCATCCCTCTTCAATGCCTCATGCCCTCTTCTTTGTCTTTCTTTCCATCTCCAATATCTAGATAATTCTCTCTCTCTCTCTCTCTCTCTCTCATGTCTACAGTGTCATCCACTCATTCATGTCCAGCCCATTGTCCTTCGCTCTCCTCCTCTGGGCACCAGAGCCCACAGCCCTGCTCTGGGAGGATAGAGAGGCAGAAGAAGCAGAACCAAAAAAGAAAAAGGAGGCGAGAGGAATGCGGAAGAGGATGGACTCCTTCTACAAGAATGGGAGGCGAATGGGAGGGAGGAGAGGAGAGGAGAGGAGAGGAGGAAAAAACTATTCTAAATAGTTACTATACTAAAGCGGAGGATGATGCTATGTTGATGTTTATGTTTTCATTGGATTCTCAACGTTCTCAACGGATTGGCCATGGAGGGGGAATGAGGGGAGGGAATCCGATGTGTCTGAGCTCCGACGTCCTCGTCTGGAGCATGTGGAGTTGGGCGAGTGCCAGGGCTTGAGACGGAACGAGTCGAGACGAGACGAGAGGAGCCAGGCAGCAGAGGAACAGGAGAGGCGCGCTCTCTGTCGACGAGATACGCCGGAAAATCCGCTTTAAAATGTTGAGACTCTTCTTGAGATTAAAAGAGAGAGAGAGAGAGAGAGAGAGCGAAAGCGAGAGTGAGACCGAGAGAGAGAGTGAGAGTGAGAGAGAGAGAGAGAGAAAGAAGAGAAACGTCTTATTCGGCTCACTGCTCTTAAACCTCTCCACTCTCAGCTATACAAGGTTTATGTTTTATTTTTATTTTTTAAAGTAAGATGTTTTGAGAAAGGGATCAATTGACCTGTGACTAAACACCCGCTCATACCAGTCTCCCTGGATGAATGACCAAGCGAATGAAGCTCAAAACATCCTACAAACCGGCGTGGACATTCCCACGTCTTCCTCTCCTGTCTCCCGAGTCTCAGGTGACATTGAGGCACACCAGGGCACTCTGGGCCTGCCACTTCTGGTTGGAGAGACGCGGGGGTGCTCCTGACCCCCCCCCCCACCCCCGTGATGGCAGCTGTTGTGTCTGCCCCGCGTCCTCTGAGTGGCTTGATCTGCTCCGCTGCAGAACATCATGTCAGAGATGAGATCACTCCCTGCTGTTGGGGCGCAACACGTCAGGGGGCGTCCGCATCGCATGTGAGAGATGCCCAGGGGGGTTGCCCTGGCATAGCATGGCATGACACGGCACAGTGTTTCCCCTCTAGTGATGTGGAAATGTGTTCCCACTAGCCCGCTGCCGCCTCCTCCTCCTCCTCCTCCTGCTCAAAGCGCCCACCCCTACGCCCACCCCTCATCCTCTTCCTCTTCGTCTGCTCCCTACACTCTCGCCCCCGTCCGTCGGCCCACTGTAGCGTCAAATCAACATGCCATCTGGAAGCTGTGCAGTCAAGTGCGGCATGCACAAGCCTTGATTCCAGTAGGGGAGAGAGAGTGAGAGAGAGAGGGAGAGAGAGAGAGAGAGAGAGAGAGAGAGAGAGAGAGAGAGCACGAGTTTATGTGTTATGAATGTTA
>NW_027468859.1:21059104-21089104 GCF_046254945.1 Alosa pseudoharengus | reverse complement strand
TCTGTAATCATTTCCCCTCGACTAGCACTGGCCACATCGCAGAGAACAGCCACAGAGAACCTTACAGAAAATGAGACATAAAAAGAGAGACCATTTCCCCCCCCCCCCATACCACTAAATAGTCCTTATTCCCCAGCTAATATAGTGCATAAACAAACACTAGCTAGGTGAGGTGTTATTATAATGTGAAAATCCTTCTCAAGTATTTATGCATAGACTAGCAAGTAAAATTGTGCTGTTTTGCAAGCTGTTTCACAGTGCAGGCACATGCATATTGTGTGAGTGATGCTAAGCAATTGTTCCTAAGGGAATCTTGATTGTAAGAGTCTGCGGACGATAAGGCCATTCTTTATTTATGGTGTTTTCTCACTGCACACTGACATGTACTCCTCATTAATGCAACTCAATGAAATGAAGCCATGAAAGATTCAAAAGGGTTGTTGGATATGTTTGACCTAAAGTATCCACAGCACTACAACCAGTCCAGACCGAACTAAATACTGTAATATATTTGATATTTTTTATTTTCTTTTTTCCTATCTATCCGGTGTTTCTTTTTTTCTTTCTTTCTTTCTTGTTTTCTGTAAGTGACTCGATGGTAGGGTGCAGTGGAGATGGTAGGAGCTCTGGGGCACAATTAAGCAGTGAGCAGTTAGCTTCTAGAAGCTTCCCAGCACCACAGGGAACACAAGTAGGGTCAGAGGTCTCCACATCGTCTCTGAGGAACCCACTGATTGTCACTAACCCAAGTTTTCGTCCCATTTTTTCCAACTTGTCTGTCCATGCAGTGTACATCGCCTAACAGAGCACTGAGACCGCCGTAACGTGCATCGACCAGGTCGCTAACTGCATGTGACCAGAAGTAGGCCGCTGCAATTGTAGTAATGATTGTCTGTAATTGCGACATTACACAACATTAATTGGGCCTTTATGTTTCCGCATTAGCATTCCGAGGGAGGAAAGAGAGAGGGAGACCAAGTTCAGTGCGACGTGTTGGTTAAGTGAGATAAAAGCTGGCTTCTTGCTAATGCTGCCAAGAACAGTGAAAACACACAGACACTTCTTTTTGACAGACACAGCCCCCGCCACTACTATCAGCATCCGTCCAAAGGGAGAGAATTTGCAACAGAAAGCCCTCTGTGTGTCTGTGTGTGTTCATTATCATTATTCTTCCCTATAACAAGCCCCATTGGACAGTCAGGCAATAGTGGACTACATCTCCAGAGCAAGGCAGTACAGGTCTGTAAATCAACTGTGCGGCACCACGGTAGGGGTCACCACGTAAGCAAAGCCGCGCTGGCTTGTTGAGCATGTGCCATTTTCCAAATGTATACACATGAGAGAGAAACGAGTCAGACATGCCAGACCTGGTCGCTGTTTGTCAGCGCAGGTAACGATGGTATTGTGTTTTTTTTGTTGTTGTTGTTGTTGTTGTCGGCACTTCAACCCCTCTTAGCAGTCTTGCTTGTATGCTTGCTGTGGGACTACTTCAACTCCCAGCTCAATATCCTCTCAGTACATCTCGGCAAGCCCATTAGGTGCTTCAGCTTGCTCCGAGTCCCTGGAAAAGCATTACCGGCCAGTCAGAAACCAGAAAGCACACTTTCTTTCTTTAAAGCATAACACGGAGCAAACTCAGCACAGCCACAGCAGAAATAATTAAGATAATCAAAAACAACATATTTCTGCAACAGCCAGCAGAGGAGGGAAAAAACAGAATACATACAGAGCAACTTCAAGCTCTGAGGCATTTGCAGCGAAATGCCTAATGTCAACATAATTCTCTTCTCTTGGTTTACATATCAGTGACATCAGAGAGGTTCAAACCAGAGATCAAGCCAAGTTGAGATCCAATTATGTGCATAGACCAGCGTCTGGAACGCCAGGCCTTTATCTCCGATGACACATGAAACTCATCGTAGTTTTCACACACAGAGCTGTGGGGACCATTTTGCTTGGCCATTTCTCTTGTGTGGTCTCCCGCCCACAGCAGCTCTTCAAATGTCTGGAGAGAGGAGAGAGTCACGCGGGGGGGTGGGGGGGGGGGGGGGGGGGGTGGGTTGAGGAGGACACCTACACGCACGTCTCGGCTGATTCTCAAGCAGCCTCTCCAAAGCTCCTTCAGCAACACTGGCCACCGCCACATTACCATTAGTGCTGGCTCACAAACGTAGGGAAATAGATGAAAAAGGAGGATAAAAAAAAATTATGTCCATCGACTTAATGAAAATGAATTCTTTTGCCAGGCACTGTGAGCCGTGAGTGCATATCTTTCCCTTAATGCACGAATGATTGGGTGCAAGTGTGTGTGTGTGTGTGTGTGTGTGTGTGTGTGTGTGTGTGTGTGTGTGTGTGTGTGTGTGTGTGTGTGTGTGTGTGTGTGTGTGTGTGTGTGTGTGTGTGTGTGTGTGTGTGCGTGTGCGTGTGCGTGTGCGTGTGTGTGTCTGAGGGGAAGTGCAGAAGCAGCTCCTGTCATGTCTTGCCATTACGGGCTCTGTGGATGAGATGGATCAGTGAGAGCTTAGTCTCATCAGCCTCGTGGCCTCTGGGGCGAACGGCTCAACCAGGGGGGAGGAAGAAGAAAAGGAGCAGGGTCGCATGGCTGGACACTCCTCATCCCTCACTGACACTGGCCACGGGAGACGGAGACTAACCCACACTGAGAGCAGAGGAAGAGGAAGTGGAAGTGTTTAACATAAAAAAACAGGGTTGGGCAGACAGGAGAGACGCCCGACAGTCAGAGGGAGCTCTGTCCTTGATCTTAGTTAGTCTCATGAAGTGTACGACTCGTAAAGACAGTTTTCAGTGGGTCTTGCAAAAGAATGAAAAAAGTCTCTAGACCTAGAATATTAATCATTCTACAGGAACTGTTAAAAGTTTGGTGCACTATATTTTATATTTGCTTAAGATATTTGAATCTTTATCATGGCCTTTTAACCATGCTTTTAAATTTGACCTCATAGGCAATCCTCAGGGCCAGATGTACTAATGCTTTTGCACCCACTTCAGGCGTATTTGTTTCGCAACGTGCGGGTAAAATCATTGCAAGGTATGTACAAACAGGCCGCAATAATGTAAAAGCGCAAACTGCCTGTCGAGGGAGCTGAAAGTGGCAGATTGCGTTTTTAATGTCATGCATATGCATTCATGGGAGGATCCAGGGGAAAGTGGGAGTTTAGCGTAAAAAGATGGGAGGGGAAGAGTAAAGAGCGCCTAATTATGTATTCTGCGGTATGTACAAAGACTGCTCCTGAAAGCGCACGTCTATTCTGCGCCTAAATACTTCTGCCTTGTAAAAGCAGGTGTTAATCCAAATTGCAGTTAAATGCGTCAATAAGAGAACCTTTCAAAGACAACAGAATCACTATTTAGAGCACCATTTTTGTAAGTCTTTGTACTATAAAAAGCAACATTAACATTCGTTGGCCTTTCGAATGTCTTACTTTCACTTTCACGTCATTCACTTAAACTTTCCTACTTGCTAGATTTGACCAATCTTCCATAGCCTACGTGCACAAGTATTTTGAGTAGAACTACTGATCTTCATTATCTCCTTGCTTGTTGACATCTTATCATGTATGGTATTATTTCATGATCGCTAAACGTTTGATTCTTTTTAATGTTGTCATCAGTTAACTTAATTCAACTGCGCTTGTTGGCGCTGCCATTCAGTTGTGGACGTTCGTAAATTGCGTTTATGGGCGGAGAAAGGCAGAGAAAAGGGCAGTTTACACTAAGGATTGAACGATTGATAAATACGACGGAAACTTGGGTCTGACAGCGTTCGCAATGTGCGGTTTGTCCATGACGCTGATAATGCTACATTCGCAAATGTATGTACACCTGGCCCTCAGTCTCTTATCTCTTAGTGTCTTCTCAATGTCAACACTGCGTATAACATACTACTGTATATGTATGCTAAGCAAACGAGAGGAGGGAGGACAGGACACAAGTCTCCACACCTCACGAGGTGGTCAGTACTAGAAATGCTGCCAGATCTGCCTGCCTAATGCAGGGGGCAGTTTCATCCGCCCGGAGAGCTTCTAGTGGGCGGGTGGATGGTTTGGAGTCGAGGATTGGAGAGACATCCTCGGCCTGCCAGAGATGGGCCCTCGGACTGAGAGAGTGGACAGATTTGGCTTGGTAATGAAGGCTTTAGGGATGGGGTGAGTGTTTGGGTGCGTGTTGGAAGTCTGTGTGTGTGTGTGTGTGTGTGCGTGTGGAGGAGGGCGAGGAGGGGGGCTTGGGACTGGAAGGACACTCGCTCTCGTCTGTCTGTGGGCTGGCGGATGGTGGGCGGGTCGGCACAGGACCGTCGAGGCAGCTCACAGCGTCTCTTTTCCGAGGGCACGTAATGGTCCAGCGCCATTAACTAACCTCGGGATAGCATGAGTCAGAAACACAAGCTGATTCATGCGCAGGCTCCAATCTCAACCCCCTAAGCCTCTCTTTCTTGCCCTCAACAGACACAGACACACACACACACACACACACACAAACACACACGCACACACTCATTTATACTTAAAAGACTGAAATGCACATGACAGTACACATTTGAACACACACACACACACAAGTCATTTAGTCATTTCAATGTATATCAAAAAGGAGAAATACTCTGTTTGTCTTGTTTTAACTGAGAAAGCAATGGAAATAATGTGAGCTCTCTTTAACTTTGAAGTTTAAAAATAAGAGCTGTCTCTGGTTAGCAGCCCTTCAACAATCCTTCGAGAGAGAAATCAGAGCAGAGCAGGTGTTAAATGCTGGTGCGAAAATGTGCACGCTAAAACAGTCTGAATTTTGAAACGTGAATTTCAAAGCTGACGACAAAGTTTCTTTCATTTTTTTTTTCTTTATTTAATTATTTGTTTTTTTTTCCTTTCTAGTTTTTTCCCCTTTCCATCTAAGTACATCTAACTACAAAATTAGCATGGAGGATGGAGCAACAATCAGCAGGGGATTGTTCTAATGAATAAACATCTTTTTATGGATGATTATGATGTGTTCAACCATTTTCTCTTTGGAGACAGTCATAATTATATGACACCGTTATCGCTACAATAATTAATTGGCCATGACTCTTGCTGAGGAAGTGACTGATTGCCTGGGAGTCTGAAAGAAGGGAGCTGATGTCATGGATGTCTCTAGGTGATTTAGAAGAGCACGAGAAAAATGTGAAAAGGAAGAAAAAAGGACCTAAGTGGAAGAGGCAGAGAGAGAGGCAGAGAGAGAGAGAGAGAGAGAGAGAGAGAGAGAGAGAGGAGGAGGAGGACGAGAAAGAGAGAGAAAACGAGTCAGATAAGAGACAGAAAAAACGAGGCATAAAAAGGTGGAAATGTGGAGGGAGGTTGGTGGTAAGATAAGAAAGAACAAAAGAGATGGAGGCACAGGAGAGGGAAGAGCAGGAGGAGGAGGAGGAGGAGGAGGAAGAGCAGGAAGAGGAGGAAGAGCAGGAGGAGTGTGAGACACTAAAAGAGAGAGAAGAGAAGAGAAAAGAATATCACCTCATGTGTGAGCCCTAGAACTTCATTAGCACCCCTCTGCTCTCAAGGACAGGAACTGTGATGGCAACCTGAGCTCATCTGAGATAAAGACGTGGAGTGGCAAAATGGTGTTGAAGCTGTGTGTGTGTGTGTGTGTGTGTGTGTGTGTGTGTGTGTGTGTGTGTCGGAGGGAAATATACAAAAAGTCTCTATTTATGTGTGTGTGTGTGTGTCTGTGTGTTTTCTTCTGAAAAAAAAAGAAAAAAAATAACCACCCCCACACCCCAAATATGTCAAGCTCTCCATTGATTGGCTGTCTGTGGATTACAACAGTGGACTGAACACAGGGTGTAGAGAGATGGATGGACAGCAAGAAAAGACAGGGCGAAGAGAGAGAGAGAGAGAGAGAGAGAGAAAAAGAGAGAGAGAGGTGACGGGGTACTGCAGGCTGATGGGATAGAGGGATAGAGAGAGGAAAGAGAGGTAGAGGTGTGGACATACAGTGTACCGCAGAGAGATAAGGCAGGGAGGGAGGGGAGAGATGTGAGGAGACGCATTGAGCCGGTGTGGACAGGCTGGACGTCCATCACATCCACACTGTATCTACGCCAGACCTCTCTACTCCTCGCCTCATCCTCTTTTTATTGCTTCTTTGATTTTTGCCCTCTCCTCCCCTCTCCTCCTCTCTTTTCTATTCTCCTCTCCTCTCCTCCTCCGGCCCTCTGTTGTCTGTCTATCATGGATTTACACCAGGCTGCATTATTGCAAACACAAATGTCAAGCACTTCACCTTTAGCCTTGCACACAGCCCATAGACAGAGGCAAGCTACCAGAGGATTTCTCCAACAAGATGTATAGCCAAACACACAAACTCCAACACGCTTTTCAAGCCACTTACAAAAATCCTCAAGTGGAGGACGATAGATAGTAAATACCCAAATCTTTTCATTGCAGCTTTGTGAACTACAAAAAGCCTAACTAAATGTATGATGTCAGCTTGTCAGATGGGGCTGGTCTATTAGTGGTATTTATAGAACAACACTCAATTCTCCAAAGACACACCTAGCCGATACAACACACACACTCAAAAAAATACTCAGAAATCTCTGACGGCCGACAAGTGACCCAAATTGTGGCAAAAAATAATCCTGAGGATTTATTTATATCTCCCAGACATATAAGAGACAATGAGATGGGACAGAGGACCGACGCAAAGAGATACAAACTCCAAACGTCTTTGAGGCAGAAAATAACAACAAAGCATCTATTATTTACCACCCAGAGATGGAAGGTGAAAGACACACAAAAAGAAGAGAGATCTTTTTGTTTTTTGAAAGAATTCTCCACAAAGGTGTGAGGTACAGTATACGTTTGAAAAGAGACTCTGCATTCTCCACATGGATGAGGCGTATATGTTCTTCTCCTGGCTGCGATGCACAGAATGCTGAATGAAGCATGGGGGCTGCGATAGAGAGGGGCGTCTTCAGAACTCCATCTGCTTCAAAGACGGAAAGATATCCACAAGGAGGAGAGGGGGAAGGGAGGAAGAAGAGAGGTGCTTTCTCTCCCTCTATCAATCAAACTCTATCTCTCTCTCTCTCTCTGTATCTCATTACCTTATTCAATCCCTCAGTTTCTCATTCAGTTTTCTATCCCACTTAACTGAACCCCCCCCTCGCTCTCTCTCTCCATCTCTCTCTCTCTCCCTCTCAGCTTCTCAGTCATATGATTCTATTCTTCCAAACTTTTTCATCCTCTCCTCTGATATTGTCTAAAATGGAGCATCAGAAATTCGCTGGAGTGATCCTTCTTTCAGACATGCAAACCCACAGTAAACTGGCTCAATCCTGGCTGCAGACACACACGCACACACCCACACACCCACACACACACACACACACACACACACGCGCGCACACACAGGCGAGCACACACCAAGACCTCATCCACATTATTCACAGACCTCTTGAGGCACCAAACAACAGCCATACAACAGTAACACTCCGTCTCCACTGTCACCACTCTCTGGGTCTGTACCTTCCTGCAGACAGACAGATGATATTTTCTTTCTATTTTGTCATGAAATAATAATGACAAAGAAAATGAATGGAGTCGTAAAAGCAATGAGCCGGCTATTCTGTGTGGAGAGGAGTCCAACACGACGACTGCCTGACTCTTCATCGTCTCCTCTCCAAGGCCTCTCACTAAATATGCAATTACTACTCAGGGTCAAAAATTGTGCTGCTATGTCTTCTACAGAGAGACTAACAGCACACAGCAAAAAAGATGAGTAGTCTTCACTGTATACCTCCTATGGTAAGAGGAAGCCAATCTATTCCCTGTTTCCTAATTCATTCTTGCCATACAGTAAGATATACTGTGGAACATGTTCTGTAGGAGTGGTTCTTTCTTTCTTTCTTTCTTCCTTTTTTTCTTTCTTTCTTTCCTTCTTTCTGAGGGTGACCTACAGTATGCTTCAATTGAGTCAACATTAAATATATACAATATAGTATCATCCACTGTATTAGATAGCTTCATAATCACACACACTTAAACACACATACACAAACACTCAAACAAGTACACACACACACACACGCACGCACGCACACGCACACACATGCACGCACGCGCGCGCACAGTGGACCACTGCTGACATGGGTCCAGCACCTAGGACACGTGCGAAGCCACATCCCATTACCCCGCGACTCCAGTGAGGGGCCTTGGCTTTGACAGAGATGAGATTAGCGATGCACACACTCTCTCCTCCTGTCAAGCCCATCTGTTTCCCCATCTCTGACTGAGGGAAGGGGAACAGAGAGAGAGAGAGAGAGAGAGAGAGAGAGAGGGAGAGAGAGAGAGAGAGAGAGAGAGAGAGAGAGGGACACACAAGGTCCCTGAACCCCGGTAAATGGAGTCAAACCCAATCACTGCAGCCCTTTTAGACATCAAACGGAGACGGCCGCGTTCACAGTTACATCCGTTTACATCTGAAAGGAGCAACGCGCCAAATCTGTCAAACATATGAGAGGGGATAGGGTGGCTGAGGCAAAAGAAAAGAGAGAGAGAGGAAGAGAGAACGATAGAACATTGTGTTGTCATTCCAAATTACCCTGACTGGGATGGAATTGACTTTTCCCAAAACCCCAGGAGAAGCTGTGCAATCTCCAATTACGGCGGATCAGAAAAGGAAGCCTGTAATGAAATAATGTATCTTACAGAGTGTCTCAGGAGTGTCAAACTCACAATTATGGACACCCCAAAGGCCAGAGAGATGACACACCACTGCCACCGAGCACCGCACGGTCACTTCTGGTCGTCCTCCACACCATGGACCTTCTCATTATCAGCACCATTCTGACACAGACTTTCCTCACACTGAGAAACCACAAAAACTGCTCCATTCTCATTTCAGCTGAATCAGATCTTATCACTTGGATATCCTGCTGGGTATAAAGGCTAGGAGATGGCAGTTTTGGGAATAAGGAGAGAAGATTTGGGGTTCCAGCTCAAACAGACTTCTCTGGGAGAGAGAGAGAGGGAGAGAGAGGGATGGAGTGAGTTAGGGAGAGCTTGGGAGGGAGGGAAGAGGGGAGGAGAGGAGAGAGGGGGGGACTCACCGTGCCCGGTGCGTAGTGAGGCGGGGGAGCGGTAGATGGCGACGGGCGCCAGGTGATGCCTGCTTCCCGGGACATGGTGATGGTGCTGCTGCTGCTGCTGGGAGTGTTCGGCATGGCGGGGGGCCACGTGGGGCCGAGGAGCCGGAGGCGGCGGCGGCGCCGGGGCACCGGGAACGTTACCGACGGAGGGAGCCGAGAGGAACGGCGACGACGCCAAAGACGAGGAGGAGGACGCGGATCCGTCGGGGGAGCGGGAGCTCCAGGCAAACTCGAACATACATCCCACGGCCAGAGGCAAGATCCACGCCACCCAGCGGCCCCGAGGATTCCCGTCGGGCCGCATGATGGACAGCCAAATCCTCCCCCCTCTCTCGCTCACTCACTCAACCGCTCACTCGCTCTCCACTGGGAGGACCGACCGACTGACCGGACGGAGCAGAGCAAGAGTGCTCGGAGCAAGGTGACGAGAGCCGTGGAGGACGAGGCGAATGAGAGGAAGAGAGAGAGAGAGAGAGAGAGAGAGAGAGAGAGAGAGAGGAATAAAAGTGCACCACTGGGGCGAGTTACGACCCCATGACAGGCAAGCCCACTTGCCCAGAGCAGGAAGGGAAAAAAAAAGGATGAAAAAAGAACCCAGAAAAGAGGACAAAAATTATCCACAAGAGAAGAGAAGTGCGGAGGAGCCAAGACTGCCCCTCAGACATCAGCCCTCAGAGACAAGACAGCAATCCAGTCTTCCAGTCCAGACGGATGGACGCTTGGACGCAGGCTCCAGTGGAAGCCTTGGTACACCGAGTCACAGTTGGAGCCAGTGTGGGAAGAGGAGAGGAGGCGCAGAGCTGGAGGGGGAGTGAGAGAGAGCGTGGAGGATTTCCCAGGTGGCCTCCCTCACCTTCGGGGAGGAGTTGTCAGAGTCGCAGGAGAGGAGGACCCGGGTGGCGGGACCTGGGGTTTGCGTGGCGTGGCGTTCCTTTACCTCGCGTCGCTCGCGTCGCTCGCTCGCTCGCTCCGGCAGTCCTGCGACTGTGTGCCGCTCGAGTCTGTGCGCCTTCTTTCTGCCACGAGCCGCGCGATACACAGCACTGAGTGCACTCGCACACATGCAGGAGCGCGCGCACTCTCTCTCTCTTTCCCTCACACACACACACACACACACACAGAGAGAGGGAGAGAGAGAGACGCGCTCTCTCTCTCTCTCACATACACACACGCACAGCTGAGCAGCCAGCACCTCCCCTCTCGTTCTCTCAGTGTTGCTCTCTGCCAGAGAGCGCTCAGCAGTGAAGCCTTTCGGTCTCGGCAGCAGCAGCAGCAGAAGTGGCTCAACTTCCCACACACCCCCCCCCTTCCCCTCGCACAAATCCCCACGACTTTGCCGAGATCTGACACGGGCTCAAAAAGTCCTTCCTTTTCTTCAAGCCCAGCAGCAGCAGCAGCAGCAGCAGCATCCAGCAGAAATGGACAGAGCTCAGTATTCCACAGTAAAGAGATGAAGGGGAAGGGAAAAAGAGCCCTCTCTCTCTCAGATAGAGAGGATGGAGAGATGGAGAGAGAGAAAGACAACAGGGGCAATTTTCTGGAGAGCATACACAGTAAGTGAGAGAGAGAGAGAGAGAGAGAGAGAGAGAGAGAGAGAGAGAGAGAGACAAGCGAGATAAAAAAGGGAGAGAGAGAGGGATGAGAGCTCACAGGTGAAACTAAGCTGGGATGAGATGGGGAGGAGGAGGGGAAGGGGGGGGGAAGGGGGGGGGCTCAGAAGTGGGCCAGCCTATGCAAATAGTACCCGAGCACTGAGCAAATCAGGGAGGCCGACTGCCACTGCAGAGGAGTGAGCAGGATTTAGTCACGGGGAGGAGAGAAGGGAGAAACAGAGAGAGAGGGAGAGAGAGAAGGAAAGAGGAGTGGAACAGAGAAGAGAAGAGAACACAGAGACAGAGAGAAAGAGAAAACGAAAAACAGAGAAATGGCAGGAAAGAGGAGAGAGAGTGGTAAAGGGAGAGGAGGTGAAAGTGAGATGGAGAGGGCGGAGAGAGAGAAGAAAAGAAAGAGAGGGAAAGGCAAGCAGAGAGAGGGATGGAGACCACACTGTGAAATGAAAGGATTGAAAGAGAACCAAGAGTACAATGGCGATGAGAAGACAATAGAGGGCAGAATATAGAGGTGAAGAGGTGGAGAAGACAAAAAGAGAGAGAGGGAGAGATAGCACAAGAGAAAAAGAGGACGAGCTAAGAAAGAAAGGAGAAGGTGGTGGGATTTTTTTTTTAAAAGAGAGAGGGGATAACACGAACTAATAAGTAACAAGAAAAAATAACAGAACACCCAGAGAGGGGAAAAAAGAGCAACTGATGGAGAGACCACAGCAAAGGCAAACACAAACACAAATGGTGAAGCAACACTGAAAATGACAGAGAGAGAGGGAGAGAGTGAGAGAGAGAGAAATAGAGAGGTAGAAAGAGATGCCTGTGAGGTATTGATGGCATTAGATTTCCACAAGCGGGGTTAGGGAAACACTGAGGCGACTGAGCAGAGTGGAGTGGAGCTGAGGGTGATGCTGGGTGACCCAGTGCCTGAAACCACCCCCACCCCCTGCGTCTGGCCCTCAAAGCCCACCGCTGCCGAGCAGAGCTGGGATCCATAAATCATGCTGCATTTCAAAGAGCTCTGTGAATTTCAATCAGAAACTTTCCCTCGCAGCTGTCATAAATACATGAGGCGGGGGGGGGGGGGCAGAGAGACCCTAACAAACATCTCTTCTGACTTGCCTACATCCAATGCACCTACGCTTTATGGAAACAAGTGTCAGGAGGGTTTAATGTAGATGGAAAGTGAACAAAATATCTGTTTTTTTCATGTGCAATTTCATTTTGGCGAGCCATATGGGATTTGAATTGCTCTTTACACTCTCATGACTATGAGAAAGGGGGCAAAGGCTTTTTTTTTCAGGGAAACTAAAACACTTTGTCCATTTCTGACATTTTGTATACTGTAAAAAGAACCCAAATCCCACTGCTGTGCTGCACTGCGTGTTAAACATGCGTGTAAACCATAGGGGCAGTGTGTGTCAGAGCTGAGTGCATTGCCCCCATTAAACACAAAGCAGGAAGGAGCTGCAAAGCAACTTAAGATGGAGCTTTTAGTTTTGGAGATTTCCCCAATGCACATTCACTCTCCTTCCACTTCTACCACCTCCTGTCCAACCATATAGACACTCTCAACCTCCTACAACAGCTCTTCACAGCCTAGTCCAGTAAAAAGGTCCACTTCATTATAAACTGCTGAGAAAAATGATCGTGGCTCTTCGCTAAACGCAATTACACCCAATAATGCGCCGAAAATCCACCATTAATGCCGACATTATTTAGCCGGAGAGAGGTGGTGAGAGGAGACGTACTTGTGGAGCTTTTTGAGCTGAACCGCCGTCCTTTTAAGCCCTTGAGTAGCTCGCTTTCCTCCAGCTCCTCCTCGCTGCCGCGCTAATAATTCACTTCCACGAACCCCCCACCCCCTGCCCCGCAAACGCAGAGTGATGAGGAATTCATTTCATTTCATTTTCTCGCCGGGGAAGCTGAAGCCCCTGTTCGTAATGAGATGGCGACTCGCCTTCAGGTGGGACGCTGGTGGCACATTTCAGTCTTCGCCCCGTCAACCCCTCTCCTCATAAACCCCCCCCCCCCCCCCCCCCCAGTCCCACACCACCAGCCCTCATTTACACAGCCATTACACACACTAGAAAACAGAGGAGGTCCACTCTCAAAAGGCTTATCTCATAGATGGGGAAAAAGCAATGCTCAATAACATTTTATCAGTTGAATACGCTTCAGCTTAAGACCTCCAAATGGCTTGTCCTGTCATTACACATGTGAAATTTATGCCTAATCTACAGCAATCAATGCCGAGCGATGCAGAGGCTGGCAATTGTTATTTTAATACTTTCAAAAAAAGCTTTTAAAGCCGCGCATACTTATCCGTGTATGGTTCAGGCATTTGACGCCGCTAACGAGTTGCAGAAGAAATCAATTAGAGCTCCAGTGAGGAGGCGGCCTCTTTTCAGGCTCCCTCTCCTGCTTCCTTTCTCTACGCTTGCCTGTTCAGTCCACAGGAATCACTGGGTGTTCTGGAAAATGAATGCTGCCATATGGTCCCCGCGATCCACAATTTACTGGCTTTCTTTTGGCCCAACTGCTGAATTAGGCAAACCCCAGTCTATTTCTCAATCTCTCCCACATACACTCAAAACAGACACGACTCCCTTTCAGTCTCTGTGGAATTACTGCTAGATCGTCAAAGGAACACAGTCGTGGGATTTGACTCCTTCCTTATTCATCTGTTTATATCTTTCATTATTTATTTACTCATTTTGCCCGAGCGAACAATGAAGGGCATAAAAGGAAATGGCCTAACCGATGATTAGCTGCAGCTTTTGCTAGAAGCACGCTCCGATTCCCCCTGTTCACTGGCGGTGGCTGCATTATCTTTGCAAGAGGTGCTGCGGGTCTGGTTAAAATGCAATAAGTGATAATCAATGTGTGGGGGAGCCTCCTGGATAATGGACGCCTTAAATGAGTCTGCCTGTTCAATTTTACACCTGACCAAGAAGGGAGCTTTTTTTCGCCTCTTATTTCGATGCTTTATTTGCATACCTGTGCACTTCATGGCTTCCTCTACCAGAAAATGAGAGTCCTGCTAAAATACTGAGGTGCAGAGTGGCGTTGCGTGGTGCGGGATGCCTGAATGGAGTGGCACACAGGGCATCGTGTGGTGCGGCATGCCTGAATGGAGTGGCACACAAGGTATTGTGTGCTCTACAGCAGGGAGCTGCTCTACTGTGTGATGAAGTACTGTAGATCTGTAGCAGCAGCCAAGAGTGGACAAGTACAAGTCCATAAGCAGGAGTTTGATGCAGTGCCGCTGTGCATTGCTGAATGCATTTACTGTATCCAAATAAATAGCTCTGTGCCCCATTCCATTTCCTTACATGACACACACTCACACACACAGACACACACACACACACACACACACACACACACACACACACACACACACCCAGACACACACAGACACACACAGACAGACACAGACACACACAGACACACACACACATACAGACACAGACATATAGTACACACACACACACACACACACATACTCCGTCACACCTTGTGGGGTAAAAAACAACATCTGGATGCTTTCCTGTTATCTCAGCTGTGGTGGTGAAAGTGCTGACTGAGTCCTCTGCCTGATAACAGTGGCATTTCCGCACCTGTACTGCACAATTACAAATAAGCCTCCTCAGGACGCCGGCAGCCATGGCCAAAATAAGCAGTACCCCTCCCTCCCCAACACACACACACCTCTGAAAAATGAATCCTACAGACCTGACACCAGATAGCTACAACATCCAGATGGAATTGCAATGTGCGCAAATGTGAATCTCCTGGAAGGGTCAAGCCGAATTGATGTCTTAGTCCTTAGACAACCCCAAACTGAACAGATTACTGAAGGTTTTTTTTTTTTTGTTGCTTTTTTCCTTTTTACTACCGCTGAGCAACAGAGCATTGGCTTTGAAATCAAGAGAATTATGATTTCATCATATTTCACCATATTTTCCAAAATGATTCTGCATTTGCATAGCATTTGGATATCAGAATCTCTTAGGAGACAGCTGACACCCCATCATGCTGAAGAGGGACACAGAAGGACACAGGCAGACACAGGGACACCTACAAGAGGCAGTCACAAACAACCACGCAAGAGACAAATCTACCCAGGAAACTGGCAGGGAAGCAAAGACACAAGGAAAAGTAGGCTGTGTGTTTATGTTTCTGTCTGAGAGCAGCGCCATCGCTAGGAGAAATAATAACACCTCTTGAAGGGTCCTTTAAAGTCAGCTTTAAGGCGCGGGGAATACGAATCAGTTGATGCCTGATCCTCCCATCAGCACCTCCATGCACACAATACCCCCTGCACACACACACCACACCACACCACACCACACCACACCAGCACCCCATCCCCCCCAAATCCTGCTCTCTAAGAGTGATGCTGTTTTCATCTCTCCCACTGCACACTTTTACTCTCTGCATTGCCTTATCCTCGGCGGCAGCTATCCGAGCCTCTGGGTGCTTGTGTTTAAAAAAAAAAGAAAAGAAAAAAAAACACATCACTCCATCTATTGGAAATGTGACAGCTGAAGGCACATTGAGATGTTGCAGAAATATAAAAAACAGGAACTGTCAGCCAAACCTGTCCGCCCTCCATGTTGGATGGGGTACCATCTGATTACGCTCCACTCCCGATCAAGGACTTTTTCAGTGCAAATTGACTATGTAGATGCTAATTTTGCTATTTTTTAAACCTCAGATGAAGTAGTATCTTGCATTTTGAGTGGCTCTATTTGAGTGATTTATCAGAGGGACACTGGTATGGTCTAAATGCAAACTGATATTAAAATGCAAGTACACTGCACTTCTCAAGGCATTTTGAAATAAACCCTGACTTGTAAAATCAAAAACTACTTAGCTGGTGAAGTAGAATTTACAGGTGGTGGAAATTTTTCAAAGGTAAAAAGCTTCATTTAAAAAAAAAAAAAAAACATTTTAAATAGCATTTCATGGAAAATGTGTGATATCATACAGCTATTATGAGAGAAATATTGATATTTGTTTTGCAACATACGGCATTGCAAACACAGCACAAGCTGATAGTACATCAGAAGTGTTCTCACGTTTGTTATGTAGATGGCAATTCAGCTAGAATTATTCCATGGATGGAGCAAACACAGAGCGCTGACGTTCGGTCATCTCTGGCGCATAAAGAGTGGCGTCGAGGCGTGTTGCCCCTCCGCAGCTAGTGGTCCTGCGGGAGTCCATGATATAGTACATGTTTGATGACGCCCGCACCACCATTTGTCAGAGTCAAAAATGTGACAGGTGGTAATGACCAGGATCATGTGCAGTTTGTGATGGACTTGTCCAGACTTGATGCTAGAGGGTGTGAAATCCAGCCTGCCCAGTCGCCCCCCTCCCCCTGCTTCATACGAAAATCAGGCTAACATCATTAAAAATGAATGGATCATAAAATCAAATGTGACAGCAGCAATTGAAAAGTGGATGTGGGTTTGAGCGATTAAAAATGCATCGGCGCCATCACTAATAGATGAGTGCACGCCGGGCCCTCTCTCTGTCTGCTGGCTGAGCCGAGGTAGGAAAGAGCAGATCCTTGTGTCCTGAAAACCGCCCGATGAATGAGCGGACACAAGGCTGTGCCCTGTGGCCATGCTCGTCCTGCCCGAACCTCGCCCTCGTTGGGGGGTGGAGTGGGGTATCATCATCATCATTATCATCATCATCATCATCTTCAGAAGGGGGGGTGGGGGGTTTGGGGGATTGGGTTGAAGGCTGAAGGATGAGTTTACGGTCCTCTTACAGTGTCAACAGCAGATGCAGCACCTAACAGCTACCAGACTGACTATTACACAGCAACGCCATCACTCATGTCTATAAAAGGACACACTAGTCCCAGACACATAAACTGCTATTCAGGGGTAAAAGTGTTGTCTGGGGAGTGGTGGTGAAGGTGTGTGTGTGTGTGTGTGTGTGTGTGTGTGTGTGTGTGTGTGTGTGTGTGTGTGTGTGTGTGTGTGTGTGTGTGTGTGTGTGTGTGTGTGTGTGCGCGCGCGCGCCTGGAAGATGACAAATGAAGCCAAACGATTGGAGAAGACAGCAGCTGGGCCGTCAGTGGATTGCTCATGGGAGAGAGAGTGTGGGGGCTGGAAAGGGGACATATACTGTATAAGCTTAGGCTCAAAGGGGTCTGGGGTAAACAGTATGTGCGTGTGCGTCTATGTAAGTGCTCATGTCTCCTTTAAGAGTGATGCTAATGGTGTAGAGAAGGCAAGATAAGGCCAGTAAAACTTCTCATAACTCCCAACAAGAAGTCATGAAACTGGAATGAAATGTGGCAGTATAACACTGCACTGTACTGTACTAGACTTGCCTCCCAAGTTTCAGCTAAGTAAATGACCTGGACCTTAACGTATCTCGCCATCTTAATTCAGGCAGTCTGAAAAAGAGCTGGGCTCACAAAACTGCCTTTACAAAATAGAAGACGACAGAAGCTCCCCACAGGAGCTGTAATGGCCTTCTAAATATCTCCTAGTATAAATATCTCCCCTAATATAAATAGTCCAGCTTGCATAGAGCCCAGAGCTACTGCAGAGATAGATGCTAGCTGGGCAGAGTGGGACTGCACACTAGCTAACACATCACGCTAGTTAGCACACTGCGCTAGTTAGCACAGCATGCTATATAGCATAGCTGCGTATTTAATTTGTTTTTCGCTTTGGCACTAGTGAGAAGACTAAAATGAATCCCGCGATCCCTTGTTCTTCCCTCCACAGGGTGATGTCTGTCACTGTGAGCTTGCACACGTTTTGTTTGGGCTGCACACGTTTTAGGGAATGTGGATGCGGCACAAGCGATAACGACTGTTAGGCTGAGCAAATGTGAACGTGTGTGTGTGTGTGTGTGTGTGTGTGTGTGCGTGTCTGCGTGCGCGTGTGCGAGTGCTTATTTACTGTCAGCTATTTATCCGTATGATGCACAAACAAGCATCGTGTGACAGTTACAGAGAGAAGCTGGAGTCTGCAGGGGGTCTGCATTTCTCCCTCTTTGAGTGCCACTAAATGCTGATGAGATTTCAAACAATGTTCCAACAACAAACTGCCACATTCCCACAGTAACAAATCCACAATCCATTTTACATGATTTTTTACAAAACTAAATATCTGGAGGTACCTTGTGACTGCCATTAACCACTCTTCTTGACAATAGACAAAATGGATATGAAAAAATGTCTGAAGTTACAAACCAAATCATCTTGCCAACAACACAGTGTCCTCTCTTTGACGCGGTAAACCCTACATTTTTTTACCTCCAGAGTCAAGAAATGGAATTGAAGGTAAACCATGGTCTTCACTGAGCATCGAGCTGAAACATGAGCCACCATGGCAGAGTTGAGACTTTGGGCATTGCCAGCTGGAACGAGTTGCAAAAGCAGCCCCGGTGAAAATTCTCCACGCTCGGACCAGTGAGTGAGTCAGTGAGTCGGTGAGCTGCGTTCTTGCCGCGGTAATTACCGGCCTCTCCTGTTGATTTCCATACAATCACACACACCGGTGCAGGAGAAAAGGCGTAATTACCCGCACCTGCCTGCCACGCAGCCTGCCAGAGTGAGATCACACACGTGAAAGAGAAAAAAAGGGGGAGAGAGAGAGAGAGAGAGAGAGAGAGAGAGAGTGAGAGAGAGAGAGTGTGTGTATGCGTGAGAGAGAGAGAGAGATGCTGAGGCCTGTTCAGTCATTGATTGGCAGCTCATTTGGAGAACAATGGACAATTGCCTTCGCTTCTGGACATGAAGAAAATTGGCCTGTGTCAAGAACAGGAAGTCTCTCTCCTGACTGACCAACTCAAGGGAGAAAATAAGGGAGAAAGAGAAAAAACTATTTACAGGTAAAGGCTTGGACAAGCAACACAAGCCTCTTGTGAGATGGCGAGAGGGAGGAATACATTTGCAATCAGGAGTGCCTTATGATTTCCAAACATGAGGGGGCGAATATGTTATTTTTTGTTATCATGAAAGGCAAAGCTATTGAAACAGATGTTAGCTGGATGTTTCCACTGGCCCAATAATGCTAATCTGATCTGTACATGTCAAACAACAACCTGAATCAGTTTTGCGAGAGGAACAGTCATTACCCCCCAAGTCATCTATCCATGATGATACCAGAGAGAGCACTGGGCATGTGCAGTCAGAGAGGATGCAATTCTCAAATCATATCCAAACCTGGAATTAGAAAACTGTGACTAAGTAAATACCTTGATCCAATGTGGATCCAAAATCAACTTTTGATCTAATCAGACTGTGCACAACAAACAACGGTATGCTACACACTCTTTTTTTTGTGTGAGAGACTAAATGTGATTTGTAATTATTTGGCAAATGTGCTGTGTGATTCATGTAATTATGCTCATCAAATTTCATGTCAGGTTTCCTGAGGATGAGTCGAAGGCATCAGGCGCTAACGAGGTGTCGGAGCTCATTTGAACGCTGTTGCTCCGTAGCTTTGTATAATGACAGACCCTGATAATATTGGGATAATCTGCCTTTGAAGTGGCCGACAGATAGAGGACATAGAGAGAGAGTGAGAGTGACAGGAGGGATAAGGTGCAGCCATCCCCATCATATAACCTCATGCTCTCATACATAACCCCCTCCTCTCTTCCCCTACAGCTGAAGGGTTACTGTTCGAAGAGGCACACAGAGGAATAATAATAAAAAAACGCTACATTTTCCTGCATATTTTTTCTTTTCTTCTCTTCCATTTCTTCTATTTTCTCCTCTATTCTCTTTTCTTTGTGTGTGATGGCTTTCCTTTTATCAGCAGCAGATGCACACGCGGCGAGAGAGTGAGAGAAAGAGAAAGAGAGAGAGAAAGGAAGGAAGAGTGGAGAGAAGTGGCGTGACAATGCAGACTCGCATAACTAGGTAGGGAGCGTCACATTCCGCTTGATTAGTGTTCCAACTCATTATGGGCACGTTACCAGACAAAGGGATGCTTTTCTCCCTCTACAAAGTCCATTTAGTGAGCGTCTCCTTTTAGTCTCGCAACATGGTTAAGAACATGATGGATAAACCAAAGAAGAATCAAATAAATAAGGCTGAGAACAGGTCATACGTCTTAAAAAATATGCCTTAAGTGCTTTAGTTCCTGTTCTGTCATGCCTTGGTAATAAGGAGACTCTTTTTTGTGCATTAAATTGAAGAAGGAAAAAAAAAGGTGAAATGCCAGCAAACTCTACCGGGCACTGCCAGGGCATCTCCAGAACCCCGTCCTTTTTTCAATTTCAGATTTAAAGCCTGCCGTCGCTGACCACAATTTCAGTTTCACCCCACACCATCTCCACACTCACCTGTGTGGCCGCAGTGTGTGTGTGTGTGTGTGTGTGTGTGTGTGTGTGTGTGTCTGTGTGTGTGTGTGTGTGTGTTTGTGTGTGTGTATGCAGAGGAAAAGGTATGAGAGGGGATTGTTTGAGGTGTGTGCGTGAGTGTGTGTATGTGTGTATGTGCATGGGGGGGGGGGGGGGTACCTCCACACTTCCGCTGACATTTCACCTCTCATGAATATGGAGGAGCATAATTATGGGCTTTTATCAGCCCACGTTGCTGCTGCATTCGGTCTCTTCCCTTACAGATCGGGGGGGGGGGGGGGGGGGGGAAGGGTGACAGCCAAACCCACTGGATGCAAATCCTAAACAGGTCTGCTTTCAACACAACACAAGCAGCTGTTGTTTGCAACACCGACACATCAGGCGGTGCACAGCATTACTGTGAATGAAAAGTTTATTATTACTGTAATTATTATGACCGCCGCGCAGCGAAGCGGCGGTCATAGGTTTAGTCAGATTTTTTATTTTCTTTATTTTTCGCATGTCCAAATTTCCATCAAGGATTCCCGGGACACTGTAAGACCGGGGTACACGAAACTTGGTGGGCATGTAACCCCACATGGATAGCATGGAACCTCCTGTTTTCGTTTTGATCTGTAGCCCCCCCGCTGGACTTTTTTTTGTATGTTGATCTCAAAGGGCCATGTCAACCCATTCCATAACCACTCATTTCATGTATAGCGCCACCTAGTTAAACACAAAAAAGTAAAAATGAGGTGTTGTAATTGCAGGTATCTGTGACCTAACATAGTCAAAACTTCACGAAATTCGAAGTGTAGGATCATTATGACACCCTCTGAATGCACGCCAAGTTTCGTGGAATTCCGTTTATGGGGGGCCACACAATAAATTAATTTATGTTACTATACACCAACTGGCCTGTAGGTGGCCGGAGACAGTTTTCTGTGAATATCTCGAGAACCATAGGGCCTAGGAGGTCCACCTTTTTTTTGTATGTTGGTCTTAAGGGGGCATGTCAACCTATCCCATTACCACTTATTTCATGTATAGCGCCACCTAGTTAAAAATTAAAAAGCAAAACATTAGGTGTTTTCATCACAATATCTCTGGCTGACATGGTCAAAACTGCACGAAATTGAAAGTGTAGGATCATTATGACACCCTCCGACACCCTTGTGGACTTTCGTTCATGGGGGGCCTTACAATAAAATAGTTTATGTGTACATTTCGTGACCGTACACCAACAAGGATTCCCGGGACACTGAAAGACCGGGGTACACGAAACTTGATGGGCATGTAACCCCACATGGATAGCATGGAACCATCGCTTTTCGTTTTGATCTGTAGCCCCCCCGCTGGACTGGACCCTCCGAAAGGAGGGTAGGGCAGACACAGTTTTCTTTGAATATCTTGAGAACCGTAGGGCCTAGGATGACCAATTTTTTGCGTGTTTGCCTCCAGGGGTCATGTAAACCCATTCCATATGCACACATGCGCATAAACAGATACACACGCACACACATACATTCACAGTAATCCTATGTATGACACATACTCACACAGTAGACATATATACGCATGCATGCACATGCACACACACAGGCACATAAACAGGCAAACATACACATGCACGCACACACACCCACCCACACACACATAAACATAAACATGTACACGCACACATGCACACAATTCAAGAATTTCTCAGAATTATGAACAGGCAAGATGGGGGTGGGGTTGTATAAAATGTATATTACATGTGAAATCTATGAACTAATCATGTTTTGGTGCTTGTTGTCTAGCAGATACCAGTCAGAATTGAGTGTGCATAATGCAATTCAGTGAGACAGTTAGAATCATATATGCCTTTCAGCGTGACTTATTTTTGTGGAAAACATGTGCTGGACTCGGCGGCGGTCATATTTTGTACCGCTCTGCGGTACATCTAGTTTTGGACAGGCATAGTGTATATAAGTGTGTGTGTCTGTGCTCTGGGGTGGCCAGAGGTGACCGAAATTCCCATCAGGAAAGTCAGAAGCGAACAGCTCATTAACTAAACATTCGACGTAAACATGGGGTCAAGCCAGGGAAGAGCCTCTGACCCAAATGGCACTCGGGTGGATGAGGGGGGGAAATGCGTGAACAGGAAAAGCTTGTCAATATTTCACAGGAAGACACAGCTGTGTCTTAGCCGCAGGAGCTGTGGTCATTAAGACGGAGAGAGTGTGAGCGTGAGCGAGAGGCACGAGGGCTGTCCCTCTCGCTCATTAGTTGGCTCGCTCACTCGCTCTCTCGCTCGCTCGCTCTCAGGACTCTAAGTGCAGTGGGTCCCCGGCGACATCCTCCGACTTAGTCAAGCCTGGGCCAGAGAACATCAGCGAGGACCTGTTTCAAATTTCATGAGCTGACGACAGAGATGGGCTTTTTTACCGAGACACACGCCAGCCTCGCACTCTGGACTGTGGGGTAGGAGTGGGGAAAGGTGGGGAGGGATGGAGTAGCGTGGGGTAGGACTGGGTAGGAGTGGGGTAAGGTGGGGAGGGATGGAGTAGCGTGTGGTAGGACTGGGTAGGAGTGGGGTAAGGTGGGGAGAGATGGAGTAGCGTGGGGTAGGACTGGGCAGGAGTGGGGTAAGGTGGGGAGGGATGGAGTAGTCTGGGCAGAAGTGGGGTAAGGTAGGGAGGGATGGAGTAGCGTGGGGTAGGACTGGGTAGGAGTAAGGGTAAGGTGGGGAGAGATGGAGTAGCGTGGGTGTTTAGAGTGTTTCCTATTGGCCAACTCCGTCAAATTAAGAGGCGATTGCTAAGGAACAATATTCTGCTAACTCAAAAAAGTGATTCATTACAAATTAATAGTTACTTCATTAAATGTTAATGTGATTATTTTACTCATTACTCATTTAGAGTAAAAGTAACTTCACTACTCATTATTTTGCTTTTCAGTTAGTCTTTAACCAACTAACTATCAGGAGCAAAAAGTTATTTCATTATGTATGTATATAGTGTATTTCATTTTAGTGTGTGCATTACACATTTCTGTACTGACAGTTTTGAATTTACGTGTAAGTACAGTAAAATAAAAGTGCAATAATATATTACCGGTACATAGTAGCGTTATTACAATGTAATAAAGGCAGGTAATAGAGGAACTGTGTGAATTCATATCTAAGTATTAGGTGGTGTTATCAAATTCAATGAGGCTGGAAATGGCGATTTATACACGCCTGAAGGGACAGGTTGTTTACAGTGGCTCTTCTCTTGGCTCCAAAAATGATTAATCAGTAAGAAGCCTTCCATGTCTCGCAGTAGGTAGTTGAAGGTGTTCAGGTAAAGGTTTCCATAATTGTAGCATTTCAACTGCGTGCAAATGGCCCTTTCTCCTGCCTTCTTCACTAATTGGCCCATTTACAATGAAAATACTCCTTTCAGAAGCCATTCCAGTACAGCACATAATGTACACCGTACATCTGGTGAGAGGTTGACATTCAGGCTTGCAAATTAATGACACGTTCAAGGGAGTTACGCAATACTTAGATAACGGAACTGAACTGAGCTTACCTATTTTATGTTGTTGTGTGGTTTATGTTGTTGTTGTGTAGTCTTGTATGTTTTTCATGTGATGTATTCCTGCTGCACACAAATTGCCCTTTTGGGACAAAGAATAAACTGAACTGAACAGGTATCTGTAAAGACAGATTAACTGACGTACAAAGTGATCAGAAAAGAAAGTACCTTAATGAAGTCAATAGACTTGGATGTAGTATTTCACAATGCAACGACAGACACCTCAACCAATCAACAGACCTCTCTTTGCACTGTAGAAATGTGAGCACCCTCAATTCCCGACAAGCAAGCGCCTTTGCTCTTATCTACTCAGGACTACACAACAGAGCAGAGAGAATACTGTCTCAGGCACATCTGGGTGATTTGGGGTAATGTATATATCCTGTCATAGTACTGGCAAAGCCCATGGAAGCAAGGGAAGCGCTGATTTTCCCTACTTAATTATCTCTTTAATGGAGACCAAGAATGGCATTTAATTACTCTGTCCCAGATTTAGAATCAGCCATAGAGGAGGCCGTAAATGGATTAAAACGCTGGCTGGGTGAACGATGCAATCAAAATCATTTGCAGATGTTTGCACACGTGCAATGAGCTCACCCCAACCCCCACTCCCACGCTCAATCCCATCCTGTGATGATGAATAACCTTCCCTCACGATTAATATCAAGTCAAACGCGAGCACTAAGAGTTTCTCAAGCCTGGTTAAATCCTCGTCACACATAGTAATTACATGCAGCCCGACCACTTATTCTCTTCATCTTAATGTTCAAGGTATATTACACACCCAGGGCCCTAATCTGAATGATGGTCAAAGTGTAAAGCCTTACGCCAGACTAAACCTAATCTAATAATCAGGCAAAATCAATCTGCTAGGTAAACACCATGGGGAAGACCTTAAGCAAACACTTACAACCTCCACAACACACGGTAGCTATAGTTAGTGCAGGAGAACTTTGCTTGTTGGCAGACTTTGCACCTTGCTTTAGTGCCCACAGTGTGATATTAGAGAGAAATGAAATCCATTCACATTTTTGTAGTTGCAAACTCAGCATGCTGAACTCAATGCGCAGCGTGAGCGTTGGAACGCGACCCACTTCTAAATCACACACAAAAAAACACACTTTTGAGGATTGCAATGGTACGATTGGTTTGTCAGTCCTCACAGCCTTGGAAAGGTAAGAACACAAAGCAGTGGGGGTCCATCTGATGTTTCTCGAGGACTCAGGTTAATAAATAAATGATCTGGCCTAACGCTGTATCAAAGTGTAATCAAAGCACACACAGCCCCTGGGCTGCTACATCACCTGACTAGATGGCCTAATCTGTAAATAATGAATAGTGTATCTGTAAAGCATAAATTATGAATGTCATCTCTCAAAATACAGTGCAGAAATATTAACTAAAACAAAGCAAAGCTCCATAACGTACTTGGCCATGGTATAGACATCCATGGGGAGTGTTTTTTTATCCAGCAAAAGCAACAAATAAGTACACAAATGGGTACACACACACACACACACACACACACACACACACACACACACACACACACACACACACACACACACACACACACACACACACACACACACACACAAGACAAACACAATTCAGGCTCAATACTGATTTACATGAAATAACGACTCCAGAGGTACTGTAGTTGATTGAGCAGCAACTTCAGATTAATCTCGCTCCACTGCAGACATTCTAAAGAGCTTTCAGCTGCTCCGTTCTATTGTCAGTCCCTCTCCAACAGCCAAACGAGAAAATCCATACAATACTGAGCCAAAGTCACTCCTCCATAACTAGCAGTCCAAATGTCAGGCCAGGGTGTACACAAGCACACTGCAGAAAATAAAATACAAAACTCAGATCCGCTCTCAATGGCTCTCAAGGAGCTAGAGCCTTTAACTCTGTTATGGAGAGCCTTTGTGACAGACATAGTGTTATCATGCAGTTAGTATCTAATAATTGAGTACTATTTAAATATGTTTTAACATTTGTGGGCAAGGGGAAAGGGATGATGATTACGGCTACAGCCTGAATGAGGCAAATAGGCATTAAAGTTCACGCCAGTGTCTGTAAAACACCAGTTCTCTCAAGCATGACACCTGTGTTTTGAAGAAACAAAGCCAAAACTGGATGGCCATATTGGCAAAATCAGAGCAGGAGTCTGAACAGTCAGGATTGAGCAGTGGCTTCACTTGCTGCCCATACTTTTTCACTATCACTCTGTCTCTGTCTCTCTCTCCACACACACACACACACACACACACACACACACACTCACACACACACTCACACACACACTCACACACACACACACACACACACACACGGTGCATAATACTACAGATTCATAGATGATTCAATCAAGTCTTAGATACAAAGTTTAGTGATGACAGCCACTCTATAGTATGTGAGGAAATATCATTGTGTCCTGCATATCACATCCAGCAGGTTGCCAAGACTTTGAGGCCAAGCGAATCCTGATGGAGCTTCTTTGGAGGGCGAGTTTGAGTGTAGACAGGTGATGAGGTGATCAGTTACTGATTTTGACTGGCAGGGCACAAACTGGCAAGACAGACAGTGTGAAGGAACAACGATGACAGAAAACGGTCCTCGAATTAAAGATTTCCCGTCCATGAAATGAAAAACCTCTCGTCACGCTAATAAAGCCACAGCCGTTAAAGCACATAGCCACAAAGCAGTGGGGAGGGGCGGCGATTTATGGGTCGTCATGGAGATAATGCTGACAGTGATGCCATTATTGCTGCACTCATTTGTTAGGAAATCATGCAATATTGTCCCATAAATAAGGCAAAGTATTCCATTAAATTCAAGTGCTGTATCCATCCCATTGGCTCTTCCATTTAGTCTGTGTGCACTGATTGGCTACATCAGGGTGCAATCAACAAAGACGTTACGCCCAGTGCATCCCTAACGCAAAAAAGCAGTAATAAAACTTATCCGTACTAGTTTAAAATTCAAATGGTTATGGGATATAGCGAGGGCATAGATGTTGGCGGCACCTTTGTTTCTCTTCGACTGTTGGCGCTTGGTGCACTTGAGCCCTGTTTTTGACTTGACCTTCCTCTCTTGAGAAAAGAAAAGTCTTTCTCCTCTTTCCCCTTGCTTGGAGTCATTAATAAGATATGCAATGGGAGTAAATATAAAGACGAGAGCACAGCCCACACTGAGAGATGTGCGTAGTGTAGATGACCACTCTCTCTGTTCATGTGACGCACTACCAGCTTCAAGGAGGTGATGAGATGGCAGGGTGTCCCCTCTTTCTACTGTGTGTATGTGTGCGTGTGTGTGTTGTGGGGTGCGTGTGCTAACCTGCGTCAGAATATTTGAGTATGTTTTTGCTGAGACATAACCATACCCACACACACATACAAACACACATACCAAAAGGATGGAAAAAGATTTTCATCATGGAAAAAGCTTTTCTCTTCTCACACATCTAGGATGTGGAATCCTATTGCCCCCCCCCCCCCCCCCCAGTTAGATGAAATCAGTCTTCCCTATCTCTCTCTCCTTCTCCCTGGGAATACCTTTATCCCACCAATGACTGGTCCCTGTGGTGTATTCACACTTGCCTTCTTTTCAATCAATCTTTTCTCTCACTCTCTTCTCTCTCTCTCTCATTCCTTCTCCAGTCGGCACTGTTCAGAATCCATCCGGGAGAAAAGCATCTTATCCATGCAAATCCAGAAATATGTTCAGTCAAGCTCCTAGCGAATGATTCTTCAGCATAGTGGAGAAAAAAAAGGGGGAGGGGGGTCCTTTGGCATATATCAAGCTAATCACGCGTTCTTTTGTTTTCCCTACTGAGTGACTGATAAGGTGCATCTTCCTGACATGAAAAGCATAAAACACACACAAACACACACACACACACACTTTTCATATTGTTCATTAGTGGAAGTCTGTCTTGGAGCAGATTAGAAGTGGCAGTTGTGAGGTGTCTGCAAAGCACTGAGGCCGAGGAGGAGATATTTCATCATCTCCAGGGTTTTAATCATCTTCAACAACTGAGCTGAGAAAAACAATACCAAAATATAAAAAAACACAGACTAAAACAAAGAGGAATAACTTTAAAAATAAAACAAGACGCCCATGCTAACGTATTTAAATCAGACTTCTGCTTACTGCTGCAGTAGACAGTGGCTGTATTTTTTTATGTTTTTGCTGCCTTGCCTGCCTTTTCCAACAATGTGTGTCTCCTTGGTTCCTACCCCTTTAACACATCTGGCCCTTTCTCTCTCCTGAGTTAAGCCTTTCCCTTCAAGTCAGTGTGTTGGGGGGAGCTGAGCCGTATCTGTGATGGGGGTGGTGTGTGTGTGTGTGTGTGTGTGTGGGGGGGGGGGGGGGGGGGGCGGTTGGGGGGTTGTGTAGTGGTTCTCCCTGCTCTGGATGTGGAGGTAACTTGCGAGCCCGCAGGTGAACTCTTCAACTCGGAAGAGCCGCAGCGTTCTTGGCCCCTGCTGTCGGCCTAAGATAGTAAAGGGGTGGGGGTGGGGGGGGTGGAGGGGTGGAGTGGTGCTGGTGGTTGGGAAGGGTTGGGAGTGAGGAGTGGAGCTGCATCAACAGACAGGGCCTGATTCGCCGAGAGAGAGCCTGCACTCTCCCGATAAAGCGTGACCCCGGGTGAACCCCCCACCCCCACCACACACACACACACACACACACACACACACACACACACACACACACACGTACCATCGGCGGCTGCTGCGCTCGCCCTGCTTTCTCGGGACACCCAGCGCTCTCCGGAAAGCTCCGCGGCACGCTTAATAATGGCGCGGGCCTCTTCTTAAAACCCAGTCTCTTCAAGGGCACAGAGGATGTGCCACAATAGTGAGCTGATCACTTCGCGACGCTAATGCTCGACGCCGGTTCAGCAGTGGTGCAGAGACACTCGCGTTACTTGTGTACCGTTTTGTGTCCGACTACAAAAAAGATCAGAGAAGTAAATAAAAAGGAGGTGCGTTGGAAATTAGGTTTAAAGTGAGACATTCACAAACACGATATTTGATGTCAACATCAGTGAGGCACTACAGATAGGCTAATATGCCACAGCACAAAAGCAATATTCGGTCTTTGATGTGTTATATTTGAGACCTGCGCTCTGAGAAAAAGATTGCCGCAGAAGGAAATCCAGTGCGAATTGAAAGCAATTATGAGCATGATTAATTTTGACTGCTGCAGTTCACACAATTTTTCTTTTTTCCAGGAACTTTTGTAAAGCCACCATCGAGAAGAAACAGATGTCTTAGGCCGAGGAAAATCACTTGCGAAAAAGATGTGAGGCTTTGAAGACAAAAAAGAAAAAAAACGAGAAGAGGAAGTGGGGGGGCAGAATAGATTTTCATTTGATTTTCCTACATTGGGAAAATGAAATCAAACATTTCACTCATTCCCTCCCTCGTCTTCGTTCCATTTTGAATGAGAAAATAAGGCAGTATCCCGTCTCTCCCGCATCCCACTGCTATTAAAAGGCATTTTCTATGGCTATGGAAATCCTGCCCAAAAAGCGCTCTTAGGGATATTTGACACGGGCATCCACGAGCCTTGGGACTTGCCGCTATCGAGTAGCGCAGGAGCCTTTAAAGCGGATGGTGTGCAGAGGAGGTGACGTGGAGGTCAGTGAAATATGTAGGCAGCGTGCACGCGTGTGTGTATGTGTGTACGTGTATGTGTGTGTGTGTGCGTATGTGTAAGTGAAGAAGTGTGTGTGTATGTCTGGGGGGGGGGGGGTCCAAAAGATAGAGGATTCATATCATTAACCTCCATCTGCACACCATGCTCTCTTGTATGTTTCATGGCCTGCCTTTGAAATGCTAAAATTACCTCAGACCCCTCCTCTATTTTTCTTTGGTACAGGAAGTAAATCTTTCACGTGGATCAGTTCAGTGGGCATAATCAGTGGGGCGAGATGAGAGATGTTCTGCTAGCGGCAGCAACAGCTACACGGGCTGGCGCAAGTTTGCTGGCGTGAATCGTGATGCCATGTCATTAACATTTCAATACTGTGTGTCATGAGGAAAACGTAACAAATTGATGATAATCCTGCATGTGAAATGGTGTAGTGGAGCTGTCTGTTTGACCTCGGTCAAACAGTTTAGAGGCATGACTTTTGCAAAAGACTAAACAAAACGAAGGGGGGAAAAAAGAATACTGAGCCTGTCCATGTCTGCCATGGTCTTGTCTCATGTTCTGTCTGTCTGTCTTAGTGGACCAAAGTTACTGTGGCAAGAGCTTGTGTTTATGCCCAAGTGTACACTGTGTGCTGTGTGTGTTTCACTAATTCACGGATTGGGATAAATGCAGAGACCAAATTTCCCTCACGGGA